>NW_012139858.1:1067939-1097780 GCF_000956105.1 Propithecus coquereli
TGTGAAGGAGGGGACTTCACATTCTTTGAAGACAACTAAACTCAGCAAGTTAAAGAATTTATTAATCTAATTCACATTAAGTCTCAATGACTCATTTGGGCAAAGGATTGGCATTGACTTTCAAAGCTCGTTCTCCAGCGGAGGTTTCGAGCAAAAGCATTTCTTGACAGGTGGAATTATCCTAAGGCTCTTCTATTATTGTCAATTTTTAATATTTGGAACTTCAACTCTGTCTTTGAACATTTGTAGTACAGATGTAAGTAACAATAGTTGTAGCAGTAGCAGTAGGAGGAAGAGGAAGAGAAGTAATAGTAGTGCCCCATTTTCTGCTTAGGGGGTACAAAAATTTGATATTCAAATACTAAATGACTTGCTAAGTGACACAGAATTAATAGAGCTGGGACTCAATCTTATATCTTTGAACCCAGGAGATAGTTTTATTCCCAAACTCATAGAGCCTCTTGGCTGCCACCATGAGTAGGTTTCTTAAATTAATTTTATTCACTGATTTTTCACTGATTGGACAGAGGCTTTCAATGTCTCATAAAAGGTTACACATGAAGTATTCATAATCAGTCCCAGGAATGGGTGCTGGCATTAAATGCCTTCTCTGATTCTACCAAGTCTAAATTTACTGTTCTAATAGGACATTTTTTAATGTAAAATCATCCCCAGAAATCTTTGCTGTCCTAATATTCAAATAAATAATTTGTTTTATTAAATCATTTTTTCTAAATTTTAAATAACTGAAACATTTCTTTGTGCCTTGTAAAGATTATTCATATGATAACTTTTCATTGTTAAAAAAAACTAGAAAGCAGCTGTGTAAAAAATAGCAAAATGTGTCCAGAGATGATTACTATTAACAATGGAATTACATAACTTTTAGATTTATGCATGCTTATACACACGTGATACTTTTAAATATAATGGGAACATAATGGTACATATCATTATTTCACAAATGACAATATGTCCTAAACATCTCTTCATGTAAATAAATATAAGTCTATATCTTTAAAATTAATATATCTTTTTTCTGACTATAAAATTTAATACATGTTCATTTGAAAATTATAAGTGTAATGAAAAAAGGAAAAATTTCCATGAAACTTCTACTGAGCCCTGCTATTAATAATTTGGTGGATATTGTTGCAGTTATTTTTCTCAATTTTCCCAAACAATAACACCACCCACACAGACACCCTAATAAAGTCCATTCTTAGGCCATAATGACCTTATGTGGCCTGCTTTTTAAGTAAACAATGTATTAAAGATATTTTTCCATTATTTACATGTACATGTTTAGATCAACATCAACAATTCTCGAAGTGTATTCAAAGAATTTATTCTATAAGAATAGAATTCTTTTGGGGAAAAAATAGTGCAGGGTTAACAAAACTAAAAAGATGTTTGATTGCTGGGTTTCTCAGATCCTTTATATGCTAATGTGCATTTAATAGCTATCAGCAGAGATTTTATCTAAATTTTGCCAGTATTATTTGATAATAGAATTTCAAAATTTCCAAAAGTGTTTCAAAGACTGATGATCTTGGAAACATATGTTCAGAACTGTTGCTATACATTTTCATTCTACTGGATGCATGGCATAAAAATGTTAGAAATTACCATAATTTATTTACTTTTCTCCATAGATTGACATTATTTCTAACCTTGCTGTTATGAATAATGTTGCAATAAACTAACCTGTATGAAAACTATTTCTTTAAGATAAATTGCCAATTAATTGGCCACCGATTCTTTCTGTAGATTGCATTCATGGCTTCTCTAGCAACTCACTTCAGCAATCAGAACAGTGGGATTATCTTCAGCAGTGTTGAGACCAACATTGGAAACTTCTTTGACGTCATGACTGGTAGATTTGGGGCCCCAGTATCAGGTGAGGTGTAAAAATAAATGAATGACTGAATTAATCAATCTAGTAATCAAGAAAAAGAAGGAAGGAAGGAAGGGAGAAGGGGAGGGAGGAAAGAGGGAAGTATGAAGGGAGAGGAATGAATAAAGGAAGACATTAGGATAGTTAATCATTCTTTCTGTTGCAGGTTAAAACAAGCAGCTCACATAGGTTTCTGTTGGATTTCAAAGTAAACGAATTAGAATACGAAAAGACAAAAACGCCTTTAAAAATTATAGCCATGGTTATTAAGATTCTTAGCTCTGATTTGAACTGAACCAAATAATCCCTAAGAGGGCATAGTTTTCTCAGCTTTTGAAAGTCCTTAGAACGTAATTCTCATAGTATGAATGTCGTAACTGTGTCCTCCCCTTGCCACCACCCCAAGGAGTGCCTGACTCTATTTTTTTTAATTGGTCATGTTAGATTTGTCACAAATACTTTTAATGTGTGCCTGGGTTTATTTTCCCCCCAGCTTAAGTCAGAAATGAACAGACATAGGAAGTCGTTGAAGCAATCTTTCATCACATTTCAATCAGCTTTGAACATTCTCATATGCTCTGCTCTGAAGGTGTATGTTATTACAATTTTCCTAGAACGATTTTGTTAGACACCATCAGTGCCACAGATTATCCTAGTGTCTAGCTATACCTGCTCAATGGTTTCACGGAATTCAATGACTTCACAATCAAAGCCTAAGGATTTAGTGTAGTGTTTTAGAACTTTCCTGGGCTGGACATCATTCCGACAATAACAACCATCATTTGACTCCCATAGTTTTCTGTTTCAGCCTCATCCAAAAGGTTGCAAAAAGGCCATTTTATTTTATTTTTATTTTTTTGACTTTGGGAGTGATGAAACAGAGAAGGCTGATTTTCGCAATTACAGCAATACAAAGACCTGGAAACCATAATGCGGGTGCATTGCCTCTGGCTTCAGTACCTTCCCTTGCAGAGGAAAGCCATGTGTGGATATAATATACATTCACTTCTGTATTTCCAACTCTAGATGTTTCATTTATTCGCCATCTGGTTTCTTAATCTGCTCTTTCTAAAATGTTTCTGTGATCTATTTTTTATAGTACTCATCTTTTTTTAAGAAAACCAATATATTTTCCTGTCATTTTGATTCCAGCTTTATCTTTGTGAGGCACTGAAAATTGTCATATGTGTACCTAATATGAAATTTTGTAAAATGTGAAAAACTAAACAGGTATCAACTACTTTCTTTGAGCTCTTTAATTCTGATCTGCCTTTACTTTTCATCTGTGGGCCAATCTCTAGGCATATGAATGAGCAAGATGAATTTTTATACCGCTTCCTTTGATCCCAGCATATTGAATATGCATTTCTGGTACTAGACAAAACGTAATTATACTTCTTCATTTGGTTCCACTTGACTCAGAACTAGATGAATTAATGTGGCACCTTATAGGTTCTATCTTACTTGATCGCACCTTTGGAAAAGAAATAAAACTGTCCAGTGCTTTTTTTTTTTTTTAGATGTTTCTGGGATTTTCTCTCGAAAGGCCATGAGTTTAAAAATGTAATATGGAAATCAATAAGAGCTTGATGACTTATGTCCATTCACCTTTCCAAAATGCACACCCAAATCCAAAATCATTTAGAGCTGGAAAGATTTTTCTGGTGGGGGTGGGTGCAAAAGAAAAAAAAAGATTTTTCTTTTAGCATGTCTGTCTACTATTGGATTCTTCTTAATCATTCAGTGAAAGTATCCTCTGCACTGGTATTTAGAGTATGTCAGGTCATATTAACTGCTTTCAATTAGGAGCCCTAGACTCTTATAAGAAAACTCAAATCTCTTAAAATATATTGGTCTTTTTCAAATGAGGAGGATACAGACTTTTCGTAACAAGGTCCTGTTGCCCAATCCAAGTTGGACCTTTCTGTTTATTGTACGTAATTTCACCGACTTACAATGAATAACATGAGAAATTACTGGAACTATTTCTTTAGAACTAGTAAACATTTATTCTGTGCTTCAGCATTTCCTTGTCTTTGGCTGGTTCCTTTGGAAAGTATAGTCATCTGTTGCAATGTTGTACTTTGCTCATTTTGTCAGGCCATGGAGTATCACGTGCTCACCCACAAGGCTCTGGGACTTGCCAATCTGAGTCCCGTGGCAGATGCTGGTGATAGTTAACCTATACCTAGAAATAGCATGTACTTTGCTCTAAGCGCTTTGTCAGGGGACAAGGTGCTTACAGCTAAAGCAAGGTAGACTCCTTCCCTTTAAGACTTTTTAATCTTATTAGGGATACACAGTGTACACATTGAGAAAGTCTCAAAAAATTTTAAAGCACTTCGAAAGTGAGCAGAAAAGTGACACTCACACACATACAGGCCAAGAAGAAACTACACACTATGTAGAATATCAACAAAAGAAGTTTGAAGTCATGTGACCTATCTCTGTGCTATCTTCGGGTGCTCAAGGTAAAATCTGTTAATATAAACGTGGATAAATACTTGCCTTTTTCAGGTGTGTATTTCTTCACGTTCAGCATGATGAAGCACGAGGATGTTGAGGAAGTGTATGTGTACCTTATGCACAATGGCAATACAGTCTTCAGCATGTACAGGTGGGTGGTCTCCTCTGTCACAGGTCTCATCGATGTCCCCATTGTTTGCTCAAAGAATGTCCAATGACAGGAAAGTATATAGGAATCAACAGCAGCTGCTGTCCTCAATGAGAGCCCTCATATACCAGTATATGGCCACATGCCAATCATTACTCTTTGAGAAGAAATAAATCTGATGAACTTGAGTATCAGCAGGGTGATGAGAGGCCTTGAGTTGATTACTAGCAGCATTCCCCATGGCCAATCATTTGGATTCTTTTTTCAAGTCATTATTTCTTCCCTCTCTCTACCATTTCTTCTTTCCTACTGTCCTGCGACCTTTGCCCAAGGCTTAGGCTTAGCTCTGTCGATGGCATCTGTTCTGGGCTGGCAGGTTGAGAGAGCCAGGAGTAGGTCCCCTGCTTCTGGCTGTGCTGCTGCTCTGATCCTATCAACCTAGTCCTAGGGATCCTTAGGGAACACATATTTTAAAAAGAAATATTGTACTTTACTCTGTGCAATATTTCTTAGCTCAGGATGTGGCAGAGAGGCAAAAAGGTCACACCTTTCCCACGATTAAATGGGCTATGACTTGTAATTGAAAAACGCTGTGGCTGTTATCTTTTCCCTATTATTTTTGATGACTTGTAACAATTGCTATGTTTTCTTCTGGAGCCTGGCCTGAGTGGAAAGGTGTATTTGAAATGCCAAAAAAGAAAAGGCAACATTTTTAATCCATCAGAATGTGCCACAGCTGTGTCTATTTGATTGCCTGAGAAGTCTTTATCATCTTTACCTCTGCTCTTCCAGATATAAAAACACTTGGCTTTTCCAACCTTGTTGTGCCCCAACCATCTAGACTTGACTTCCTCTGCTTCAAACATCTCAGTTCTAGTCTAAGCTCATATTTTGCAGAAACATCCTTTCAAAAGCAACAGAGCGTATTTTGGCTTTTCCAATCATTCCTTTACTAAGTGTACAGGCAATAGGCCTATCTTCCAAGTTACTGCGTTTTCTCAAATGTTTTGCCACAGCATAACATGGGTATTTTGCCACAGCATAACATGGGTCTTCTGCTTTCCAACCCACAATATTTGTTTCCTCACTGCTCCCTGCCTAACCATTAGCCAATGCAACATATTTTCATCTGGGTTATGGCAGCACCCTCCTTTAGTACCAGATCCTAGATTAGTTGGGAGAAGCCAAACTGCTGTAACAAATACCTAATGTAATGGCTCAAACATAATAGAACTTTCTTCTCCTCAAACAGCCCAGAGTAGATGGATGTTTCAGGTTGGGGAAGAGGAGAGGGAGTTCTCTTCTTTACAGTCTTCAAGAACCTAGACGTCAACATATGGCTTCCAAAGTCATTCTAGTCATTGTCATTAACATTCCAGACAGTCATAACGAAGAAGGAGCAATGAGAGGTGTTTGCGAGAGTGTTATTGGCCAGCCCTAGAAGTGGCACATGTCATTTCTGCTCACACACCATTTAGAGAACTTCATCACAGGACTTTACTTCAGCACATGAGAAGGGGAGGACAGATTTTGGTGATGAGCTGGCTGTCCACTGCAAAGACTAAGTAGTTTTTGCCTCTTTTCCTTTCCAGCTATGAAACAAAGGGGAAATCAGATACATCCAGCAACCATGCTGTGCTGAAGCTAGCCAAAGGGGATGAAGTTTGGCTGAGAATGGGCAATGGCGCTCTCCATGGAGACCACCAGCGCTTCTCCACCTTTGCGGGCTTCCTGCTCTTTGAAACTAAGTAAATACATGAGTAGAATAGTTCCAGTTTGAGGAAGCCTTGTAGCTGAGCTGGTAAAGTTATGACCTGAGAAACGTTAAAGGTGAGGGTTTTACATGCCATATTTAAAAAAAAAAAGGTATTAGTTACATTGATAATCATGCTACAGGTATATCAATGATGTTGGATGACTCAGGGGCTCAGAAGAATAAACCACAAAATCGTCTTCCCAGATGACCTTGACTAATATATTCAGCGTTTTTATCACTCTTCCCTAGACACCTAAAAGAGAATTTTTCTCTGACACAGGTTAGAAATAGTTGTTCCCATCAGAGAAGTCATTTGCAAAGAGTTTTGGCTGCTTCGTTTTTAATTTAATACCAACTTTCAGGAACCCCTGAAGTTTTGAGTTCATCATTCTTTGTAACACTTCAGAGAATGGGGTGCAGTGATCATGTTGGGACTGGGGCAAGAACAGGTGCACTTGCCAGGACCTATGTACCAGAAACATTCGAAAAGCCCAAACTGGAAAATAACACTTTGATCCAGTGGGTCAATATTCGTGAATAAAATATAGATTTTTTTAGTAATTCCAGATGGTTTTTAGATAGTGAAAGTATTTACAATGCCCACAAATAATTGACTCCTTTTTTAAAAATAAAGATACTTCTGTAATTAAATCTTCTAATGGTTTGCATTTTTAGAAATAGGATTTTCTCATGATCCAGAATTGGGTTTATCAGATCTGGCTTATCAGATTGACTCTTTGCTATTGTGTTTCTTGCCTTACAATAGATCTTTGTTCACTCTGGTCTATGGAACCAGCTGAGGTGAGCTAAGGTCCATATAGGACAGATGTCACATTCTTTTCTCTTAATTTCAAAATCATCCCAATATGTTTATATTTTACACACACTATTTCATGTTGAAGGGGCCGTAAACTAAATTGTATACATTCAAACTAATGAATGCAAAATATAAGAGTATTTCATTGAAGAAACATACAAGAAAATGTCTTAACCTTTTATTCAATAAAAAATATGATTACCTTGATTACTGTATTTAACCAATATTCACAGAGCAGCTTGTTTGTAACAGGCATTATAGGAGGTGCCACTTGGCTTTGGCTTATGCTTCCCTACCCCAAAATCGAAGGATTAAATTTGCTACCAGAAGGATATTCATAAGAATATACCATAAGTTCTAAAGATAGTGCCCCAAGCTAATACTCCATATTGGTTTATTTTGGGCAAAGAAAGCATCACTGGAATATGTGTTTACCCTGATGTTGAATCATATTTAAAATGCACTAGATAACTTCAGTTACACATTTTTAAAAATAATAAAAAAAGCACTAGAGAGATGCCTATCTGAAAAATATTATATAATAAATTTCATTTGAAGTAATGAGCCCTTAATTTATTTTCTATTACAATCTGAATTTCCACATAGACTTTTAAACTACGAGTTTACTTGTATTGATTACTCCTAATACTAGAGGCGCAGAGAACTCATTAGGGCCGCTCTGTTCGCTAATTCAGTGCCCTCCATACTTTTGACCCACAAATATTTTTAAACTCTTCCCGAATCCACATATAATGCTCTTTTAAAGTGAATGGATATTACATTAGTGCTTGACCAGTAATGATTTTGTATATGCCCCCCACCTCCTCTGGGCTGTGGGATCATGGGGTTAAGGTTTACTGTTACCAAATGTTGTAAATATTTTGTAGAAGTGTATTGTCAATAGATATTTGAATGTTGCATGTTGACCAAAGGGATTTTATATCTGAAGAGCATACACTACTAATACGTGCCTTAGAAGAAGATTTTGAGCTGGGTTTAGATAAAACTATGGCAAGAAAAATGTAATAAGCAATATATGGAAATAAACACATCTTTGTTAAATGCATTGTTTTTTAATGTTTTTAATAAAGCTTAATAGTCATACATTTGCAAGTCACTATGGTTAACACAAAGTTAAAATATTTTCATGCAGGTGATGTGAACAGCCATGCAAATCTGTGGCATGGGTATAGAGCAAGGTCATCTGTCTCCAAAAAACTTCACTTTTCAGTTATTGTTATAATTTCAACCTTTTAAGACATTGATGTTTAGAGGATCCCCTAATACAATCTGAATATCTCTGAGGGGAAGGGGTTTTCATCATACACCTGAAGTCTTTGTATATTTTCACCTTTGTATTTTTCACCTTATATATTTCACCAATGCCCAAGGCTTGGTTGTGGGCAACTGGAAAGCATCTTAGCCTTGCAAATAAGTGCCAGATATGAGGAAAGGTGATTCAAAAGGATGATGGGAGATGGTCAAGATGATTTTTAATGCTTTTGCAATTTTACCTGTGACCAGAATTATACCTGGAAGGCTGATTTCTCATGTGTGAAATCAGGTGAAGTGCTGAGAGTGAGGGGCTAAAAAGGAGACGTTAGGTAAGCGTCTAGGAAATTTCAATGTCTCATCTAATAAACCAACTTTTAAATTCCAAACCTTAAATAAAAGCAATCCTGCAAGCAAAGCACGTGGGTTGCTGCAGAAATGCAATGACAGTGTAGAACCGCTTCATATAATGATGAGTGTGGGTGATTTTCCAGTGTAGAAATGCAGATATTTCCAGTCACACATCTACATTTGACTTGTGGACAGTGAATAGATTATATAGAAGGAATTTTATTCAGCATATCATGAATAAAAACTGAAGTAAAAAATAATAATTCAGAGGATGGAATATGCAAATGTAAACTCCAAAGGATGTGGCTAGAATTGATAAACATCTACCTTATACAAGATACTGTGCTACTTCAGATGCTACTATGGCATTTAAAGTGCAATTCTTACCTTCCCTGAGTTTTCAGCCTCATAGGGGACAGTAGATTAAAGGTAGATGAGGCATATGGAAGACATAATGTAAAGTAGATTGTTTTACCAGCTGTAGAAGGCAAAGAGCTGGGGAGTCACAGGGGAGAGAAATAATATCCAGCTGAGAGCATAAAAAAAGCTTGTGGAAAAGGTAGTATTTGATGGCCAGAGACAATTTCTTGCTCTGTTATGCTTGGAGTGTTATATTTTTTAAAATATCTTGCTCTTTTCTGATTATATAAAAAATACTCACTATGGAAAACTTATACAATACATAAAAGTATTTAGGATAAAAATTATACTAAATTAATTATCCCACCAAATGTTAAATATTAGTATTTTGAAGTATTTATTTCAGTCTTTCTCTGCATATGTTTATTACTTTTATTCTTAAGCATAGTAATGAAACAAACCATTTGACATTAGCTTTTGACGTATTTTTGTATCTTGCTCTCTGGTTTGGCCTCACATATGAAGAGAGCCCTCAAATGCTATTAAGGACCACTTGTAAACATTATTTTAATGGTTGCATAATTTATTTAAACTTTTTGTTTTGGGAAGTATTTTTGCTGTTTCTAGGTTTTTTTAATTAAAAATAATGTGTCATGATGATTCTTTTAAAAAAAATAAATTGTATGCGTGTAATCATTTTCCTTGATTAAATTTCTAGAAGTGGAATTATTTGGTCAAAAAGTCTAAACATTTTTAAAGCTGTTGATAGTGTCAAATAAAAAACTGACTTGGCCTTAGGTAAGGAGAGACTTTATTCAAAAGGATTATTTCGATTAGAGGAAGGGGATTACTGCAATGGGAAGAAGGCTCTGAGATCTATGAGATCCTTGAGACCAGGACATCTGCAGCTCAGAGGTCTGGCAGAAATGGGCTTTCTTTTATAGGGAGATGTAAATAAGGCTAGAAAGAACCAGGTGTAGGGGAGGAGATGAGTGGCAGGCATGAAGGGACAGAGGACCAGGGAATGCCTTTCCCTGAGGTCAACCAGTTCTCCAGAGGGGCCATTAAGGAGAGGTTGTTCCATGTCCCAATGCCCAATGACCCAAAGTTGAGGGGCCTGAACAAAGGAGAGAAACCTTACTAAAGTTTGGCCGAGTCAAGTTAGCTGTCATTTTGTTCAGATCAAACTTTTCAACAAACATATCAGCTAATGTTTATGAGACAGAAAAAGTGGGAATTTAGAAGGTCCTTGTCTGGCCCTGTCGTAGGCTAACAAGAAAGTTTTAAGTCATAAAAGGAACAGTGATTTTTTGCAGCAAGCCAAGCATTTCCCAGAACAAAAGGATGGCAGGATTTCTTAAGTGCTTTTCCAGGAACACAGGGCTCAGATAACGTTCAACATCACTAATAAATATTGCTGAATTGCCCTCCAAAAAATCCACAATCCTACTAGCAATATTTGAGAATGCCTGAAATACTGCAGATAGGTAGGATTTTGATTCATCAGTATGAAACACAAAGTGTTCCACACAGGGAAAGATAATATGGAAAAAGACAAAGAAACAGGGAAACTACAGGCTATGTATAGACAACAGCATACTGTGTGCAGTCTGCCTGTAATGAATTGCTCATGGAGGGCTAAGGCACATAAGGCTAGAAGTGGGGGACAGAAGAAATGTCACAGGCTTTTGATGCCAAGGTGAGGCCTGCACTTAAATTAGCAGCTAAGGAGTCACTGTTAATTTGTGATCAATGGTTTGATGTAATCAGAGCAATGTTTTAGGAAAATCAATCTGTTGAAAACTGGGGGTTTTTGAGGGGTTGACATTTTCCTTCTTTTGGAGATAAGGATTGATTATGTGAACCTTATAAAAAATACTAGAGAAAATTATCTCTAAATATGTTGGGTTTACTTGGGAATAGAAAAAAGGATTATAACTGGAATGCACAGAATGACAAACCACTAGTGCATTAAGTAAGGGAAGGGTAAGGAGAGCTTTTATTATCAAAAAGGTTTACATAAGTTGCTTAGAAACAGAGGTTATTGGTTCCAGAGGTTCAAAGCCAGAGCTGTTGTCAGTTCCTTGATGGAGACTCCTTCACTGGGCAAGTGTTCTTCAGAGAAGTCTTATCTGAATTACAGGGTCCTAAGGAATGTCTAGTGATAAAACCTTATCAAAGCAGAAGATGTGTGAATGACATGAGAGGGTTTTTAGAAAGTCCTTGGAAACAGTTCTTATCTCAGACATGGGATCATAAGCCTTCTCATTTTGGGGGCTTCCTACCCCTATTTTGTCTGGATCTAACAAAAGTGATTTCATCTTGGTATCTGCAACTTTCACAGTTAGCTAATGCTGATTATACACCCCCCATTTCTTCTCCAAATGTTTTCAGGACCCATGCAAGGTAAAGAAGCATGACTTCTGCTTGGATGGTAAGTGTTAACCCAGTGAAATGGACATAGTAACATCCTGCATTTGTATACTGCCTTACGACTACTCCCTACCCTCACTTCCCCTGCATCAACACAACAAAAACACATTCACATCGTCACTCATCTTGACTCTTTGGTGTCACAGCAATATTGTGAAGTAGAAAAAAAAGACCCTCCCCTGCTGGTGTAGGTGAGTTACTTTGGGTAAGTTACTTAATGTCTGTGCCTGAGTTTCCTCATTTGTAAAACTGGGGTGTCTATTAGCATGTAGCTTAAAGCGTTGTTATAAGGAATAAACTAATTACTGCATGTTTTAATTATCTACCAATACATAATGATCACAAACTAGCAGCTTAAAATAACACACATTCATTATTTCATGGTTTTCTGCAGGTCAGGAGTCCAGTCCAGGCGTGGCTTAGCTAGAACATTTGCTTCAGAGAATCTCCCAGGGCTGCCATCAAAGTGTAGACCAAGGCTGGGTCATCTGAAAGCTCGACTGGGGAAGGATCTGCTTCCACACTACCTAAGGCTGCTGGCAGAGTTCAGTTCCTTGAGGGTTGTTAGACTGAGGGACTCAGTTCCTTGCTGGCTGTTGTCTAAGAGCTGCCCTCAGCTCTTTAGTCATGTAGGCTTGTCCAAAGGACTGCTTACTTCATCAAAGCATACAAGCTGAGAAGGCAATATAGAAAGTCTGCTAGCAAGACAACGGATACAGTCACTGAACTTAACCATGGAAGTGGCATCCTATCACCCTGTGGCATTCTATTGGTAGCAGCAAGTCACTAGGCCAGCCCACATTCAAGTTTCACAATGGCATGAATTCCAGGAGGAAGGGGTCATTTAGGGCCTTCTTAGGGTCAGTCTGCCACAGAACATAATGAGAAGCCAGAAAGAGTACCCTTATCAAGAACTGCATCTGCTGGTACCTTGATTTTGGACTTTCCAGCCTTCAGAACCGTGAGAAATAAATATCTATTTAAGCCACCCAGTCTATGGTGATTTGTTATAGCAGCTGAACAGACTGAGACATTCCCCCATTGGCTTTTTGCCTAATGTTTTTAGCAGCCATTTATGATTATAGCTTAAATCTACTATTTCATTGGGAGTTGCAAAATAGTGAACATGTTAAAGAAAGACATTCTTTCATTAACTGTTTGGTTATCCTGAAATACTATTCATATGAGAGACAAGATAAATGTTTGATTTTTAGAATAACAAGTTGGTGCCTCTTGAATAGTGGGGTAAGGAGGAACAAGAAAGAGACACAATTCAGCCTGTAAGAAAGTATGTGTCCCATGCAGGAAGGAAGGATCTGAGAGTCACGTGAGATTTCCCAGACCTGTCTCTACCTTGTCCGAGCCTTTGGATGACCCATATCTTTATAAGTAAAGCTTGATGCTAGGTAAGATCTCTGATTCATGTGAATCTGATCCTGGGTGTTAGCTCAAGCTTAAGCTATATCTGTACTATACGGACGAAATGTTTTTTTTGTTTGTTTGTTTGTTTTTGAGACAGAGTTTCACTCTGTTGCCTGGGCTGGAGTGCCCTGGTGTCAGCCTAGCTCGCAACAACCTCAAACTCCTGGGCTCAAGCGATCCTCCTGCCTCAGCCTCCAGGGTAGCTGGGACTACAGGCACACACCACCACACCCAGCTAATTTTTATATTTTTAGCAGAGACGGGTCTCTCACCCTTGCTCAGGCTAGTCTCCAGCTCCTGACCTCAAGCGATACTCCCACCTCGGCCTCCCAGAGTGCTAGGATTACAGGCATGAGCCACCATGCCCGCGACCTGGATGAAATATTAATGTATCAATCTGGATATCTGCTATATCATTCTTTGTAATTTTCTCTAAGTTTCTCAGAATAAAAACAAAAGAGATGGGGGTAAGGAAACTTATACATGAACAAAGGTAGGAACCAGAGATAGAGACAGGCAAGGGGGACATCAGAGATGGAGGAAAAGAGAAGGTCCCTGCCTCTAGTGGGAGGCAACTCCTCATAAGGAAAGCCAAAAGACACCTGAAGTAATTCTAAAACTCACCAAGTCTTGCCTAAAAGATCTTGCTTACAATTGTGCCAAGTTTCGCTTTTGATTTTATCATCTGCCTCAAAATACATAAACCCACCAACACTAAGGATTAGTGCAGAGATTTCTCTGGCACCCACTTCTGGCTCGGTTCAAATTCTTAGAGACGTCAAAAATTATGCTAGGCCACCTACACACACACTATACCTAGAAGAGAGAAAGTGATTTGTAAAAGTAGTGGGACTATTTGAGATTATTTTATTGTATTTTTTAAAAAGATCGTGTATTAAAGTTGAAAACTGGAAATCGTTAATTATTCATAGACACGTCAGATGGCAAATCGAAAAAGATTTCTAACGCTCTCATTTAGCTCTCATGAGCATCAGCTACACCCTTTCAAGTTGTTCTAAGTTTCCCTAGTGTAGCTGGAACTTCTTCTTCTTTTTTTTTTTTAGATATATATATAACCCACAAAGTTTGTAACTCAATACGAACGCAGCTAGGAGGGATCCCAAACCGCTTCTGGATGAAATTATAGGGTAGCTAGCTAAGAAGTAGGGGCAATGAACGAGACAACCTGCAACATATGGAAAGAAATGCCTTTGCATTATTTTTACGTATTTATGTACTAATACTTTCATTTCTCTAGGGTCGGGCAGGAGAAGGGGCTCAAATGGCACAAGGGCTGGGGATCGCCATGGTGAGAATCAAAGCGTCTTGACAGGGCAGAGAATCAAAGCGTCTTGACAGGTTGATCCCAAGATCAACCCCTGCAATG
The DNA here is from genome assembly GCF_000956105.1 of Propithecus coquereli. Taxonomy (NCBI): domain Eukaryota; kingdom Metazoa; phylum Chordata; class Mammalia; order Primates; family Indriidae; genus Propithecus; species Propithecus coquereli. The sequence continues at coordinate 1,082,249 of NW_012139858.1, forward strand.
TATGACTTGAAGGCCAGAGGAAAAGGAAAGCAGCTGACGGACTTGGCAACCGGCGACCAGCCTCGCAGTCAGCTGCACCCAGAGGGAGACCGCAGGAAAGCGCGCCAGTGCGCAGACTCCGCGGGCGCGCGCAGGCGCACGAGGAAGGGAGTGCGCCGGCAGGAGCGCCGGGACCTGCATAGGGTTCTGGCAGGCAGGCGGTTGCCGGGGCAGTGGGCACCTCGGTCTCGTTTTTCAGATGCGGCTGGAAGCCGCTATGGCGCTGAGGGGCATCTGCGTCTTGGAGCTGGCCGGCCTGGCCCCGGGCCCGTTCTGCGGTATGATCCTGGCTGACTTCGGGGCGCAGGTGGTGCGCGTGGACCGGCCCGGCGCGAGCGGCGACGTGAGCCACTTGTCCCGCGGCAAGCGCTCGCTGGTGCTGGACCTGAAGCGGCCGCGGGGCGCGGCAGTGCTGCGGCGCATGTGCGCCCGGGCGGACGTGCTGCTGGAGCCCTTCCGCAGCGGTGAGCCCCGGGCCCGACGCGGGCTGGAGGCGGGCTGGACGCGGGGAAGCTTCCCGCGGAAGAGAGGGAGCCTGGCCGTTTCACTGAGGCTGCGCCTGCCACACCTTTGCCCTGTTGCCACATAAACCCTTGTCCGTCCTGGCCTTTCTGGATCTTTCTGTCTCATTTGATATTGTTTGTGATCATTCGTCCCTTGAGATGATTCTCCAGAACGGGTTCTGAGATACTGCTGCTGCTATTTTCTTTTTGCCTCTCTGACTTCTTCCCAAGTCCCTCCATTTTTCTAAGAACCTTTCTGTATTTGCCTTTCTTAATTATTTGAGGGTCTTCAGCCCTGTGAGAATCTATTGAGAGCCATAGATTCTCTCTCCGGAAGGCTGCACATAGGTACATAGCCATTTAGCAATTATTTGGGGGTGGTGTCCCTTCTCAAACCACCCGCGGAGCCAGGCTAACGCTCCCTGCCTTGAATGCTGGTGTTCCCAAGTTTCAGCATCAGCTCATTTCTCTACTTTGCGCTTCGCTCCCTGGAGCCACCTTATCCATTCCCTTTGTTTTCACTTTTTATAGACAGGTGATGCTCAAATCTGTAACTGTGCCCCGCTCTTTCAGAGCCGCAGACTGCTGGCATCCACAGGTCCTGGACAGTGCCATCCGGCCCTCCCCCAGGCAACTTCCACACATCCCAAACCTGGCCTTTCCTCTTTCCCCCTTAAAGTGACATCTCCTCCTGCTGCATAATTTATCTCAGTGAATGGAACCAATATCCACCTACTTGCCTGAAACAGAAGCCTATACTTCATCCTTGACTCCAATTTTCCTTTCACCCCACCTGATTTTGGTGATCATTAATCCAGTCATTCTTTCTTACCAGACTTGGGATTCTTTCTTTCCATACCTGCTAAATCTGCCTTGGCAGTAGTGTGACGACATTGTAAAAACTGGTGTTTGGGTTTAGTATCGCTCCAGTTCTTTCTCAGACAGCTGCCAGTGTTGCTCAAGTACAAATCTAAAGCATTGCCTGGTCTATAGCAGGAAGTCAATAAATGTCCAGTGAATGAATTGAATGTCTGCTCTGAAATGCCAGGCTTGTTGAACTGTATTAACTCATCTAACCTTCACAACCGTATTTGAAGATTGTAACAATAATAATTTAATAATTAGGATTATATCGTGATTTAACGATGCCCTGTTTGAAGAAGAAGGAGGCTCAGCATGGTTAAACAATTTGTCCAAGATTTTGTAATTAGGAGGAAGGTAGAGCTGTGAGTAAGGATATAACCTCCAGGTAAGGTGTTGTAGCTGGTGTTTATGTAGGTGGGTTCTTGTGATTTATTATAGCCTTAGAAAGATGATGACAGTTTATTATGTAATCTTGATTACTTTTAATGCCAGGAGACTTTAGGTGCGAGTTATCTGGGTGTTTTGCAAATAAATGACCAAGTGCTTGTTAATAGCTTACAAGCTCTCAGGTGCTGTTGTAGCTAACCTTTCCAAGGACATGTACTGAGCCTTTTTCAGGAAGGTACTGATGCTAGGTAGTTAGGGGCCTGTGTGCTGGAGGAGCTCCTGAGCTGATAGGGAAGATGGGTACACGCATATGTAAACACAGTGCGAGGTAGGAGGTGGTAGGCACTGATGCGGACATAGGGAAAAAAGCCACTGACTAAAGGGATGAGATGGCTGCTTAGGGGATTGAGTGGGTTTGGCATACCTAGAGGGAAATAGGGAAGTGCCAGAAGAAATAACATCCTGAAGCTACACTTCCCAGAAATGGTGATTTTTCTCTTTCGCTCCTTAACTGCTGGAAACATGCTATCAGCCCATAACCAATGTTGTTATTATAATAGTATTATTTGCAAGAGTGCTATTTTATGTTCTAGAAAGAAATTATCCCCATCCTCAATTCATCTCTTAAAATCGTTACTTTTCTCTTAGGTGTCATGGAGCAACTCAAGCTCGGCCCAGAGATTCTGCAGGGGGAGAATCCAAAGCTTATCTATGCCAGGCTGAGTGGATTTGGCCAGTCAGGAAGATTTTCCAGGGTAGCTGGCCATGATATCAACTATTTGGCTTTGTCAGGTATGTTGAAAGAAAAAATAATTTTTCTATGCTTTTTATTTGTTCCTAGTCAGGATTTACAGGTACAGTGATTAACAAAAATTTTTAAAGGCGAAGATTTAAATATTTATCAGAATCAATAAGGAGAACATGGTTGTTTAAAATGGGTTGGTTTGGGTCTTGGAACAATCATTCTCAACCTCCCCCCTCCCCTATCTTAACATATTTGGAAGATAATAAATTCTTACTAGTAGCATTTATTTACTACATTTGTGGAGTCAATTCTCAGACAAGGCCCTGGGGGAATTAAGAGACTTAGTGGTAGTAGGGATGGTTCCTTTGGAGTTTGAAAACATGGATATAGTTTCACTCTGACAGCCTCCTACCACCACCTCCATTGAGAAACGTTGCCCGAGTCATCATTTCACACTTCTATGAATACTAGAAAAAGCCCGTAGTTTTGAGGTCCTGATATCACTTTATTAGAATTTTTGCCTGTGAGAATGGCCTGATTCTAGAATTCTAAGAACTGTGTGTTGTTGACTAAAGGAAATCTCAGATTTTCTGTGAGTTACACATTTAAAGGCTGAGGAAAGCATTGGGTCTAGAATTGGCTTTTCACATCTATTTTAAAATTTAATCCCTTTTCTTTTTCTTACGTATGATTATTTTCTTGCATCTGTTCCCAATGAGAATGAAAGTGCATTATACTGTTTTCAAGCCACAATATAAATTAACAATAAATATTTTTTTCCCAAAACTCAGTAAGTAAAAACTTGGCAATAAGATTTTGAAAATGTCACTTGGAATAAGGTTTTAGAGAGGCATAAACCAGCAAAATAAGGAGCCTGTCTTGTGCGAAAGCCTATTTATAAGTTTGCTGAATAGATTCAGATTTGGAAAAGTGTTACGTACTGGTTTTCACTTAGGTCAGTGACTAGAGAGACTGGTTATTCCTCTAAAGTGTTCATGTATTTATTTAAAAGAGACATTAAATTTGAAAGAGACAGATTTATTTTTAATGATGTAGGTGTTCTATCCAAAATTGGCAGAAGTGGTGAGAATCCGTATCCGCCGTTGAATCTCCTGGCTGACTTTGGTGGCGGTGGCCTCATGTGCGCGTTGGGCATTATGATGGCTCTTTTTGAACGCACACGCTCTGGCAAAGGTCAGGTCATTGATGCGAATATGGTGAGTATTAATTGGGGGAAATGATAGGCCTGCCACTTATTCCTAAGTACAATGTATGGTTGCCTCAAGTCTCTTTTTAAACAAGAGATAAATGAAATTTGAAGTTTGAATCCAAGTTACCAACAATGTCCTTTTCTTTAAAATAGCCTCATATCCTTTAATATATGTCAGAATGTCATATTTTGATAATCTGTTTGTGGAGTCATTTCTCAAAATTTTTTGTGACTTACCTGATTCCTATATTGTATTATACTGTACTTTCCCCAAGTTATTTCTTGTGCTTAGAACACAGTTTTGAAGCAATCCTCATTTAAAACTGAGTTCAAGAAGTCTCCCTTAGTAGGTAGAGAACGTTCTCGAGGATGCCGATGTGAAATGGACCTTCCTGTCTAGACCTTCCTGCTGCATTTTGTAGGGGATGGTCCGATACCACAATGCTTCTGTTTGTTCACCGTCATACATCAGGTGCTTGCCTCATGCTCTGCTGAGCTCTTGCCTTGTGCGATTTCTTCTAATCCTTGCAACAACAGCTTCATTTGGAATCCATTATTATTTTAAAGAGGAGGAAACTGAAGCATAGTCATTTGCCCAAGGTCTCACAGCTAGTTGGTAAGAGAGGCCAATCCAGTACCACTACTTGTTTGCATTGTCACAGACATTGGGGGTGGGATGGAGAGTGGATTTGAGGGAGATGAGGCTGGGGGCAGAGCAACCAGTTATTGAATTATTGTTGAAGAGATCAGAGCAGTATTAAAGCAGTTAATGGTAGGGTTGGTTTGGATTTAAGGGATATTTGAGCTGTAAAATTGCTGGGAATTGGTGATGGAATGGCAGGGAAGGAAGCGGAAGGAATTGGGGCTGGTGCCCATATTTCTGGCTTGGATGACCTGGTTGGTGGGTGTCGCTGGCACGTGGCAGGAAGACTACTGCAGGACGAGGCAGTGTGGAGCAGTGGTCACGAGCACAGACTGGCAGCCGGCTGCCTCCATCCCAGCCATGCCAGTTACCAGCGCTGTGATCTTGGGTAAGTTACCAAACCTCTCTGTGCCTCAGTTTCTATTATAAAATGGAGATAATGGCATCTACCTCGTAGCCTTGTTAGAAAATTGAGTTCATCCGTTGTCCAGTGTGTAAACAGTGCCTGGCATAGAGCAGGCATTCTGTACGAGTTTGTCATTGTGATTGTTTTCACTAGAAGAAAGGGAATTCAGTTTTGATCATTTTAAATTTGACGTACCTTTCATATATCTGGGTGGAATCCTTGAGGTTAGGGATTGGAAATAGATTTTGGAGTCATATGGGGAGTAATTTGAGAGCCACGTGAGACTGTGTGGCCCACTAGGGAAGGGGACAGAACACTTGTGTTTAAGGTGCACTGGGCAAGGAAGAGAAGCAGAGACTGAGGAGAGTGAAGTAGATAACCAGAAGGGAGTGTTGTCCTGGAAACCAAGGAAAAGAAATGGGCAGAGGGTCAAATGTTGGGGGATACCTCAAGAGTTTAAAGACTGAGGTATCAGTTGAATCGGGTCATTGGTGAGCTTTGCAAAATTCATTTACCAGAGTGTCCTCATCTCCGAAGCCTTGATTCCCTGTTCCCTTCTCCTCGTGGGTGAATCACGCCTAACCCTATACTGAGTCTGTGCCTTGGGTACTGTCGTCAGGGCACATCTCACATTGCCCTTTGTGCCCCCTTATGAAGTGTATTTCAGTAGTAGTAGAATGTGATTTATCCTGTATGTCCAGCTCCTGGCGCAGTCCTGGCACAGTGTCAGTGTGAGATAGCAGCAGAGCAGCACTGGCTTTACACCACCCCCTGCCGAGCTCAGGGCCGGGTGCCTTCCGTGTGGTGTCCCTCCTCCCACCCACACAACTTCCTGAGGGAGATACACTCACTGTCATGTGGCGTTGAAGACTTTACAGCTCAGAAAGGTCAACTGCCTTCTTCTAAAGCAGGTGGAGGGCTGGGCATGGTGGCTCACACCTGTAATCCCAGCACTTTGGGAGGCTGAGATGGGAGGATCACTTGAGGTCAGGAGTTCGAGGTTGCAGTGAGCTATGTTTGTGCCACTGCTTTCCAGCCTGGGCAACAGAGCCAGACCCTGTCTCTAAGAAAAAATAAATAAAAAAAGAAAGCAGGTGGTGGAAAGGGTCAGAAGCACTGCCCCCAGGCAGTTTGACCCTAAAGCTCCAACTTTCAATCACTTCCCTCTATTTCTTCCAGTGGGCACAGTCCCTGGAGTCCAGAAGGAATGAACTGAGAGCAAACTTTGTGTCAAGGAGAATTTAAGGCTAAATACTTATCTAGTAATAATTTGAATAATTTACTAAATACATGCAATTGATTATTTATAGTCAAATATAAATAGAAGGTGATTGCTGCTTTCATCAGAACATACCTAATCAGAATTGAATAATGTGTAACCTAAACATCTGTACCCCCATAATATGCGGAAATAAAAAAAAAAGAATTACATAATGATTAGGAGATAGTAAGGTGTTAGCATATTTGAAACTTTCTTCAGGTTCATGTTGGCTGATTAAGGCCAAACTTATCAGTAAATTGTATTAATTACTTCTTCATCACTGGGAACCTTTATGACACAGTTGTAAAAGCCGATTAGGGGGAGGTGGATACTTTCTTATAGGCCAGTAGTTTTCACAAATCCTTGGCAGCAGAATCCTTGACCCAGGCCTGCTTGTGAAGACTTTTCATAGTGCTGTTTCCTTGGAAACCGTAGTTAAGATAATTGCGGGATGTGGGGTCCATTAGCTGTACTCACCCCTGATCTAGGGGAGCGCAGCTGACCTGGGGGCGCTGAGAGCTGGACTGCCGGGTGCTGGCCTACATGATGGAACAGTTTCCAAGGTTGGTGGGGAATTGAGGCTGCAGTTTCCCTGCATCAGGGGACTCTGGTCTGTGGCAGCATTCAGGGTGTGTGGGTGAGGGGCCAAGAGAAGCCACGTGCATGGGTAGCTACCGCCAGGCCTCACGATGAGATGAGGATTGTTTCTGCTATCTCTTGTCCTATACCTTTCTGTGACGCTAAGTAAAGATAGGATTTGATCACAGCCTGGTTTTGTCCTGAGAGGGCCAAACTAGACCTGTAACTGTTAGTGCCCCTGTATGTCATCAGGACATCCAGCGTGTAAAAGAGGTTAAAGGAGTATTTTATTAGCATAAATCTATTTTATATTCTGTTTACATATTCAATGTTTATATATTGTGCTGTCAGACTAGTGAAGCTGTTTTGATGAACACAAACACTTGAAGTTAGGGCTTATGGGTGATGTTCTCATCACTTTCTAAGTATTCGGTTTGTTACTACATTTTGTTGGACCCAATGTTAGGAAAATCCCAAGTCACAGGGATTAGTTAGAAGTATCTATAGTTTTTAAGTAGCTTGCTTCAAATTTCAGATTATATTTCATTTATGATGAAGCAGAAGAGGAATGTCTTATTTCACTACAGTATCTAAAAACTTCTTACATTTTTGGCCTGAATACAAAAGTCCGATAAGCAGTATTCAGAACTCTCTGTCAAAGCTCTCTCTAATATGACAACCTGACTTGCTTCAAGTTTGTTTGTTATTTCCCCATTGATTATGAGGCTTTGACGAGGGTAAGGCCTGAACCGAAAGCAGGTACTCGCATATGATAGATACTAAATTATTGGGTTTTGTGTGAGCAGGCCCAAATTAATAGGGAAAAAGACATATGCAGAGCAAAAGTTTTCCTTCATTGTGTTTCAAAGGCAAGGTCAAATTCATGCAAAATTGGAAAGAGAAGCTAGTAATAAATAAGTTGAGGCTGTGATGTGTTAGAATTTGGTATAGGACACATCTAAATATATAGTTAGCGTTAGACATAAGCATCAGAAAGCATCAAATATATTTAAAATAGTATACATATGTATGCATATGTATATGTGTGTGTATATAAATGTGGAATGCTCTAAGATCTGTGTAACCCAGTCTTAAAAAAAAAGCACTGCCATAGGCCACTTATGTGAACTCAACTTTGGTGATGACAGAGATCACAGCCATAAATTCAGGTGTGCATGAGATTTCAAGTTGAAGGGAAGATTGGAATGTATCCAAAGATATATTTTATGGTTGTTTTATAGCAAGTAACTGAGAAATTTCAAGCTAGCAGTTGGAACGGCGCCCCCCCTGTTGGTAACCTCTGAGACAAGGATGCTTTGATGGCCTTCTCCCTGGGGTACTGGAATCATTAGATCGTAAAAGCCATAAAGATCGGGACGTCTTCTTTAGGTAGCCCAGTGCGTCCAGCCTTGGAGTTTGAGCCTTGTGATAATCGTACCTGAGCGTGCGGATTTACTCCTGTTGGTTCAGGACTCCCTGGGAAGGTGACTTGCCCAAACTAGTTTGTCGGGACTCAGAAAACCTGTACACCTGCCACCCATATTGCTAAATTTATTTCGTAACTTTCTAGTGATTATTAAAAATGAGGTATGTTAAATACTCAAATACGATTTTCTCGGGGTTAGAGTCAAGCTAGAATAAGCTAAATTTAACTGTAATGTGATATGTGATATGCTTCATATATCTGTGTGTATGTGTTTATAGGTATTGAGATCAGAAGATGGATTTTTCAAAACCTTTTTGCTTTATTTTTAACTTTTTATCCTGGTAGTTTTTAACATATATGAAAGTAGAGAATAATGAACTTCTAAGTACTCTCACTTAGCCAATCTTATTTGAAAGGGAGGACAAAATAAATTCCTTCTAAGTCTTATAGAAGGCTGAATAGAGCAGCCAATTGTTATTCTGCCATAAAGTCACTCTAACTCGCTTTCTAGAAATATCAAAGAAGTTGTATAATTAGATATAATCTTCATATACTCCAAAATAAGCATTTTTACACAAATATTTTTTAAAGACCCAAAGAAGAATTAATCATGCTTTTACACATGAATTATTTTGATTCATATTATATTTTGCTTCTTCAAAGGTGGAAGGAACAGCATATCTAAGTTCTTTTCTGTGGAAAACTCAAGAATTGTGGACACAACCTCGAGGACAGAACATATTGGATGGGGGAGCACCTTTCTACACGACTTATAAGACAGCGGACGGGGAATTCATGGCTGTGGGAGCGATAGAACCCCAGTTCTACCAGCTGTTGCTCAAAGGTGGGTAACGTTGCTGTGGGTTCTTTGGCCTCTATTTGGAGGCCTTTTAAAATCCATGCTGTCTTCTATCATATATCCACTTTCTAATTAACCTAATTCTAGCCATCAATATATTATGGGGCATTTGCCCCATCTTTTAAATTGACAGGTAATTTTACTAATCTATAAAACAGCTGAGAGTTTTGAAAAATAATAATGCCTTTTGTGTGGGATATTTAGTACTTTTATTACATTTCACCTTATAGTATTGAATGCTTTGTTCTCTTCTTGCTTTTTTGTTTTTTGTTTTTTTGTTTTTGAGACAGATTCTCACTTTGTCACCCTGGCTAGAATGCAGTGGCATTATTGTCGCTCACTGCAAGTTCCAGCTCCTGGGCTCAAGCAATCCTCTTGCCTCAGCCTCCCGAGTAGCTGGAACTATAGGCGTGTGCCACCACGCCTGGTTACTTTTTATATTTTTAGTAGAGGTGGGGTCTCACTCTTGCTGAGACTGGTCTTGGACTCCTGAGCTCAAGCAATCCTCCCACCTCGGCCTCCCAGAGTGCTAGGATTACAGGTGTGAGCCACCATGCCTGTCCTACTTTTCTTTTTAATGATTGTCTTGGCTATTCAGGGACCCCTGCATCTGTATGAATTTTAGGGTCAGCTTGCCTGTTTCTGCACAAAAGGCTGCTGGCATTTTGATAGGGGATGTGTTCAATCTGTACATCAATCCTGAGGAGTATTACTGTCTTAAGAATATTAAGCCGGCCGGGCACGGTGGCTCACGCCTGTAATCCTAGCTCTCTGGGAGGCCGAGGTGGGCGGATTGTTTGAGCTCAGGAGTTCGAGACCAGCCTGAGCAAGAGTGAGACCCCGCCTCTACTAAAATTAGAAAGAAATTAATCGACCAACTAAAAATATATAGAAAAAATTAGCCGGGCATGGTGGCGCATGCCTGTAGTCCCAGCTACTCGGGAGGCTGAGGCAGGAGGATCGCTTGAGCCCAGGAGTTTGAGGTTGCTGTGAGCTAGGATGACGCCACAGCACTCACTCTAGCCCGGGCAAAAAGAGTGAGACTCTTGTCTCAAAAAAAAAAAAAAAAAAGAATATTAAGCCTTCCCAGGAGGATTATTTGAGCTCAGAAATTGGAGATGAGCCTGAGCAACATAGCAAGGCTCCTCTGTAAAAAAAAGAAAAGAAAAGAAAAGAAAAAAGTATATATAAAGCCTTCCAGTCTATGAACATGGGTTACTTTCCATTAATTAATTAATTAAGCTTTAGAGACAAGGTTTCTCTCTGTTGTCAAACTCCTGGGCACAAGTGATCTTCCCACCTCAGTCTCCTGAGTAGCTGGGACTACAGGTGTGTGTATGGAGATGGGATCTCACTGTGTTGTTCAGGCTAGTCTCAAACTCTTGGCCTCAAGTGATTCCTCCTACCTCAGCCTCCCAAAGTACTGGTATTATAGGCATGAGCCACTGCACCTGATCAAATTTAGGTCTTCTTTAACTTCTTTCAGTGATACTTTGTAATTTTCGGTGTACAAGCACTACACATTTTTGGTTAAATTTATTCTGAAGAATAGTATTCTTTTTTGTGTTACTGTCAATGGAAACATTTTCAGATGTTCATTACTGGTGTGTGGAAATGCAGTTGTTTTTCGTGTATCGATTTTGTGTCCTGCAACCTTACTGAGCTTGTTTATTAGTTCTAGGTATGGATCTTTGAGTTTATCTTACTTGAGTTCCTTGAGCTTTTGGGATGTGTAGATGAATGTTTTTCATCGAATTTGAGAATTTTCAGATATTCTTTCTTTAAGGATTCTTTCTGTCCTTTTTTTCCTCTCCTTTTGAGACTCCCTTAATACATATTTTGGTATATTTGATGGTGTCTCACAAGTCTCTGAGGCTCTGTTCAGTTTTCTTTTACTTCCCCAGACTAGATAATCTCAATTGCTCTCTCTCTCTCTGATTCTTTCTCCTGCCAGTTCACATCTGCTGTTGAGATATTCCCCTATAGTAAATTTTTTGTTATTGTTATTTTCAATTCTAAAGTTTCTATGTGGTTCTTTTTAAAAATTATTTCTATCTCTTTACTGATATTCCCTATTGATGAGACATTGTTCTTATCCTTTCTTTTAATTCTTTAGATATGATTTCCTTCAGTGTTTGAACATATTGAAAATAGCTGATTTAAAGTCTTTGTCTACTAAGTCTGACATCTGGCTTCCTTAGGGACAATTTCTGTTGATTCCTTTTATGTGTGTGTGTGAATCATACTTTCCTACTTCTTTGCGTGCCTCAATTTTTTTGCTGAAACTGAACATTTTAAATAATTTAATGTGCCAACTCTGAAAATCAGGTCTCCCCTTTCCTCCGTTGGACTCCCTGGTCCTAGATTTTTGTTGCTGTTTGTTTGCTTGATGACTTTCTTGTATTAAGTCTGTATTCTTTGGCACATGCAGCCACCAGAGTCAGCTCAGTTAGCTTAGTGGTTGGCTAATGATGGGACAGAAATGTCCTTAGATGCCTTGAACCAGTAAATCTCCCATCGTTTTCTGAAGCATTCTGTGTCTTAACTTCTAGCTTGCGAAGAGCCTCAAGGCCAGGCAGAGGTAAGACACGAGGGCTTCTCAGCTCCCTCCTGATGTTCAGGCAGCCTTGCACGCGTGTATGTGCGCAGCCCTCTCAGGAATTCTTAATACTTTCTCAGGAATATGTTGGCACTTTTCAAAGCCCCCTGTAGATATCCTATTCCCCAGTTTTTTCAGCTTCTCATTAACCCCAACAAATAACACCACCTCCGACAGCTGCCAGATTAAATAAAATTGCCACTCGTTTTTTTTTAAACAAATGTTTTAGGGGTAGAGCAGAGTAAGCTCTGAGTCAGATGAAATAAAGACAGGCCCTGAGAATGGAGCCTTTCAGGGCACTGCCAGACAAGCCAAATAATGATAGTTCTCTGGGGTTGGGGTTTTGGGGGAGCTCCAAACTCATTCTGCCCCCTCCAAGGGCCGTTATCCTGATGGTTTTCACATCTCCCATAGTTGAGAGGTGTTGGTTTTCATGACCGCCACAGAGCTGGGGAGAGAGGGATGAAATTAACCCAAGTTCTAACACCACAAAGCTCACTGTCTTACCAAGATTCTGCTGTTTTTCTTGAATAAATGCTCCTTGGAGTGTTACAAGCTTTTAGTTAATTTCTAAAATTATGAAAAAGTTCATTCTGACAATTTTTGCTAGTGTTCTCATTGCTTTTATGCAAGTTTTTGAAGTTCCTTATTCTGCCATTCTAGAAGTTAACTCCCCTCCTGGTGTAATTTGTTATTTTAAAACATGGACAATAGTCCTCCCTTATCTGTGGGGATATATTCCAAGTCTCCCAGCAGATACCTGAAACCGTGGATGATACTAAACCTGATCGCTGTCACTCAGGACACATTTCTGTTCATGTCCTCCATCCACAAATTTAATGCCTTTTCTGTCTTCCACTAAGCACCTGTTACACACTGTGGCTTTTGCAGTTCGGGGTGTGACAGCAAAACTAGCATAAATTTCTTTTTCCTTTTTCACAATTTACAAATAGAAGATTCATTCTTATCATAGATCTTAGCAACCTCAGTGTACAGTTTTCTTCCTTTCTTTATCACATCAAGAACTTTTACCTTTTCACTTAAAAGAAGCACTTTACAGCTTCTCTTTGGCATATCCGCATTGCCAGCATCGCTACTCTTGCACTTTGGGCCATTATGAAGTGAAATAGGGTGACCTGAACACAAGCACTGTGATACCTTGACAGTCGATCTAATGACCAGGACAGCTCCTGAGTGACGAAGGGTCAGTGGTGTCCACGGCGTGGATATGCTGGATAGGGACAGGGCAGGATGGTGGGAAATTTCAACACTCTACTCAGAATGGCACACAGTTTAAACTTATGAATTGTTTATTTCTGGAATTTTCATTCAGTATTTTCAGACCTCCTTTGACTGGGGGTAGCTGAAACCACAGAAAGCGAAGCCACAGGTAATGGGGGAGATGCCAGTGAGTGTGGAGTGCTAATTTCCAACATCCACGCTGCACCTCAGTGAATGAGCCTTCCTGGAAGTACTGAAAAATGAAACAAGATGTTTTTCAACAGACTAATTGCTCCAGCCCCTCGACTCCTGATCACCATCTCTTGTGTTTTCTCCTGCTGAGTCTAAACGCCGTAATCCTCCTGATTATTTGTAAAGCCACCCGTCTTTGCACCCACAGCCTTTTGTGGGCAGGATGGGAGATTGTGGGCTGAGAAGGGGTGATCGGCAGTGGAAGAGCTGGAGTAGGGAGGAGTTGCGGTAGAACCTGGGGTCTTTTGATTTCTAGTATTCTTCCAACATACAAACTATGACCTGTGTGATCTCAAGTATAATATTTGTTAGACAACATAATGGCTCCAGCTTTATTTAGTGTTATGATTTTGATTAAAAAATCTGTTTAAAAACCATGCAAAGATGTTTCCAACAGTAGCTATGATCTATATTGCTGCCTTTCACTAACTGCTCATTTTATATGCTTTTTAATCACAGAGTTTGGGGCAGTCAGGAAAGAGAAAGCCAAGTGAAAGACATTGTTAAAAACATTTCTTTGTAAATTATAATGATAACGTGAAAGTATGGCTTCAATCTGTCCTGGTATTTGAATAGGACAAGTGGCTACAAAGGAAAATTTACTTGTATCCCACAGGTGGCTGTTTACAAACATCCAGAACTGTGTGAGTTCTTCTTATTTTCTCACATCCCTCAAAACCCTGAGAAGAGGTTGCAGTATTCATGTCTTCTTACCTCTGGAGGGACTTTGGCATCTTCAGAGCGCCTTACAATTAGCCATTGATCTTCAATATGGTAGAGAAGGACAGGATGATAAATGTGAGAATTACTTGATTAACTTGGCTAAACTTACATAAAATATAAAGAAAACATCCTTTCATTATCACTTGACACTTAACCATCAAAATTTAAAACCCTTTTATATGAGGGAAGAAAAGTGACAGTTACACCAAACTCTTGGACAGTGGCCCTTTGGGCATAATTTAATGAGCACTGGTGTTCGGGTGTCTCTGCAGGGCTACGCTCACCTGGTCAGCAAAGGAAGCACAGATGGAGTCCTGAGCTAGAGATGCCATCCTTCCTGCTAAGTCCCCAGGTGGCTGCTTCCTTCTGCCCTGCGCTGTGGTGCTGGCCGGCCTGTCAAGGCCTTTTCATGCCAGAGAGGAAAGTCTGCATGCCCCGCTGCCGAGTGGCTGCTGATAACGTTCTGTCATACCTACTGTAGGAGCAGTTTACATGAGTCTTTGGCTATCTCACAAGTCCTTTATTCTTAATACACAGCCTCTTTCAAGCTCTTTTATTTTTTATTTTTTTAATTTTCATTTATTACTTATTTATTTTATTGTTTTAGAGATGGGAATCTTGCTGTGTCACCCAGGCTGGTCGCAAACTCCTGGGCTCAAGAGATCCTCCTGCCTCAGCCTCCCGGGTAACTGGGACTATAGCCATGGGCCACTGGGTCTGGCGATGGCAGCTCTTTTATTTTACCAAGATAAAAAGAAATGGATATTATTTATAAAATTGCAATCTTGAATTTAATCATTTGTCTTCAGGCTTCTTCCTTGAAAACTGAGCTAGTCAAGTGCAAAATTGTTTGAAGTTTATTTTTTATAGGGTTTGGGTGCATTATATAAAATATGAGGTTGCTTTAATTCAATAGGACAGATAGTAATGTCCTGAGTAAATTTCTTTTTCAAAACCTACTCAGAGGAAAGAAATAAATTTCTGTAAAGTAGACCATTAAAAATAGACTACTTTCGCTGAAATGTAAATAATAAAATCTTGGCAATGACAAGTCTGATTCGAGTCCCGTTGCACCTGCTACCTCTGTCCTCTCCAGGCTGTATTCAACTTCAAACTGACTCTGAACTGCTTTTCTTGACTCATTTGAGAAGCCCTTATTGAATATCTTATTCGGGACAGCATGATGGGCTCAACATTCATTTTTATGGACTGTAATCACTCTACCCAAAGCATAGTAATTTAAGAAATTGTGTTTTTCCCTCAGGACTTGGACTGCAATCTGATGAACTTCCCCATCAGATGAGCATGATGGATTGGCCAGAAATGAAGAAGAAGTTTGCAGATGTATTTGCAAAGAAGACAAAGGCAGAGTGGTGTCAAATCTTTGATGGCACAGATGCGTGTGTGACTCCAGTTCTGACCTTTGAAGAGGTTGTCCATCATGATCATAACAAGGAACGGGGCTCCTTTATCACTGGCGAGGAGCAGGACGTGAGCCCCCGCCCTGCACCTCTGCTATCCAACACCCCTGCCATCCCTTCTTCCAAAAGAGATCCTTTTGTGGGAGAACACAGCAAGGAGATACTTAAAGAATTTGGATTCAGCCAGGAAGAGATTGATCAGCTTAACTCAGATAAAATCATTGAAACTAATAAACCAAAAGCTAATCTCTAACTTCCAGGCCTGCACCTCAAATGAATTTGAATGCTGCATTTATGGTATAGAGCAGCACATAAAATTGTGTGCATGGAAACATGCAAGAGCAGAATCACAGTGCTCCAACTATTCTAATCAAGAAACAACTGAAGGCCGGGC
>NW_012139858.1:1098285-1114187 GCF_000956105.1 Propithecus coquereli
TTTATTAAATAAAACTCTCTTTTTCCCTGAAGTATACCTGTGCTTTTAAGTCTGTGTAAACTTTCAAGAAAGCCCTTTAAATACCATTTAAATATCATTTTGTCAGTCATTGAAATAGTTTGGGCTCTACTGTTTACCAAAATGAATGTCCTTAGATAGAGAAGTCTAACTGTTTTAATTTGACAAGGAAATCTTTCAGTTTGTGTCTTTGAACTGGAATATTAGAAAATGTTCTCAGGGTTTCCTTCAGATAACTCCCAGCCCTCCATCTAGCTGGCTCTGCTGGGTGCCCGACTCCTGGGTGGCGCTGCCCGTCAGCACCACCGACCATGCCTCTTTCTCTTGGCAGGTTGTGTTGTCATCCATTTGAAAGTCCTGCCGGGCTCTTCCTCCGCCGACCAGTCTCCTGCTTCCATTCCCCTGTGTGCCCTCAGCGCGCCCCTCACTCCACTTAGGCTCCTGCCCACATGTCACCCTGCGGGGAGTCCTCTCCTGACCCTGTCTAAAGTAGCAGCCCCCTCGGCACTCACCATCCCCTCACCTGTCTTATCTTTCTTCATGCCACATATCATTCCCAACATCATGTTTGCTTATTAACCCCAGCCCTCTTCCCCCAGCCCACCACCACACACTAGAATGGAAGCTTTGAAAGGATTTTGAATATTTTATTCGTTCCTAAGTCTCCAGTTCCTAGAATAGTGCCAGGGTCCATAGTGGAAACTTAGTGATTATTAAAGGAGTAGATCTCAATAGTGAGGTCCGCCCAAGCAGCCCTCCACTCCATCCCCCTCCCCCGCCCCGTTGCTGGTTCCACTCAGGCCCCTCTCATCTCTTCCTTGGGCTCTTGCTCTGTGGTCCTAACCTGTCTTGACCTGTAGTATCACTGCCTTGGCTATTTCCCCACCATGTTACTCTACCGGTAATCTTTGTGACACCATAGTAGTTTTTTCCTGCAAGATTCTTCAGTGGTGGTCTTCTCCCCTATAGAATAAGGTATAAACTCATTTACATGGCATGCCAATCCTTTATTTACAGTAAGACTTCTCCCTAGATGGGTAGTCCCATCCCT
This sequence comes from Propithecus coquereli, assembly GCF_000956105.1. Classification (NCBI taxonomy): domain Eukaryota; kingdom Metazoa; phylum Chordata; class Mammalia; order Primates; family Indriidae; genus Propithecus; species Propithecus coquereli. The sequence goes on from NW_012139858.1 coordinate 1,099,355, forward strand.
TCCTGCTGTTGCCTGCATTATATTGGGCTACCCGAACTTTCTAAATGTGCTGTGGTCTCTGGTTTCATTCCTTTCTATACACTGCATCATTTTCCAGGACTAACAATAATAACCTTTTGTTCCAGCTTGTTGATCTGGCAAATTCAGACCTGACTTAAACATAGACTTCTTTGTGAAACTTCCTGTGCTTCTCAGTCTTAGGGTGGTTTTGTACAGTGATTATGAATGGTGGAGTCACAAGGGTCTTGGGTTTAAATCTCTTATCATTGTGATGTCCAAGAGAATGCTTGTGAGATGCTTGAACATCCTAGGTGCTCAGTAATTGTTAGCTCCTTCCCATTGCACTTTGTATATATCTTCAAGGATAGTAATTGCTTTTACTATAGTTTACAAAACTCTTCACTAGGCCATAAGTTCCCAGAGTAGTGGCTCTAGCACACAAAAAAATCATCTGGAGATACTGTTAAAACACAGATTCCGTCTGTACTAAAAATAGAAAGAAATTAATCAAACAACTAAAAATATATAGAAAAAATTAGCCGGGCATGGTGGCGCATGCCTGTAGTCCCAGCTACTTGGGAGGCTGAGGCAGAAGGATTGCTTGAGCCCAGGAGTTTGAGGTTGCTGTGAGCTAGGATGACGCCACGGCACTCTAGTGAGACTCTGTCTCAAAAAAAAAAAAAACAACACAGATTCCTGGGCCCCATCCGCAGAGATTCTAATGCAGTGGGTCTAGGGCAGGACCCATGAATTTGTATTTCTACCAAGCTTCCAGATGATTATAACGCTTCCAGTTCAATGTCTGCACTTTGAGTAGCACTGCCCTAATGGATATGTACCAAGTCTTTTTACCTGGGCTACTGTTAGAATAGGTGCTCAGAAAGATATCTGTTGAATGGATTGGTGAGGGAAAGGATATAAGCAAGGTGGCAAAAATCTCAATAAACATATGGGCTAGCTTAGAATATTGATTTCTCTAATTGAGTTTACACAAAATATTTGAATGAAAAATTGGATTTTGTGGTTGTGAAATTTTGAAAGAATGAATGTGTATAAGCTACGTTAGTAGCTTTTGTAAGTAACCTGTACTTCCCTTCTTCTGAAGAGTCTAAGACCCTGTGCAGAAAATACTACACATTCTTCTTTTTTCACCTGTGTTTTAACTGTAGATTTAGAAATAGGGAAGGGAGCAGGTAAGGAGGAAATAGGAAGCTTGCAGAAGGGTCAAAGAGAAGCAGGCAATTGAAGATGGCAAATTCTAGTGGCAGAGGAATTATATTCTTGAAGACATAGTTTGATATACATTTATTTACACTCTTGATACTGCAATCTAGCAAGTGATGAGATGCCACAAACTGTGTGGTGGTAAATAAAACAATTTACATGAAACAAGGTGATTCGTTGCATCTGGGCCTCTTGTCTCTGTGACCATGTTTTCCTTCTAAGCACATTCCAGGCTTCAGCAGCAATTACATTGTACTTCATAATTTGCAAAATACTTTCACCTATATCAAATCAGGAAGGCCTCAACTGTAAGTAACAATGTCCAAACCATGACGGACATGTTTTGGCTGGCAACCTAAAGTCCAGGGAGATGGTGAGTTGTAAAAGGGCTGCCTGTATCCAGTCACTCAGGCCCTGTTTCCCTGCAATTCTCCGGGCTGCCAACTTTCCATTCTCCATGTGTTTGTTTAATCCTCAGGCTGGTAGCAAGTTCTGGATCTTACACCCAAACATAGCAACATTCAGAAGAAGAGAAGATCTCAGGAGCCCTCAGTAAACCTTGTCTTGTGTCTCCTCGGACTGACTTAAGTTACAAGTCACTCATATACCAGTCTTGGGTGGAGAGCATCCTTAGATAGAGCCAGCCTGCTCCTGGAGCTGCCCCAGACTCAGCTTCCCAGAGCACATGGGAATGTGAGGGAGGCTTGGCTTCCAGAATCTGATCCAGGTTCCATCAGGTTGGACAGAGTGGAGAATGGACGTTGGGTAGGCAGCCAATAAGATCCAACACATAACAGCATCTCAGTTGTTCTTCAACAGTCAATGACAAGGGGATTTTTAAATTTCTAAATATTGGCTGGGTGCAGTGGCTCACACCTGTAATCCTAGCACTCTGGGAGGCCGAGGCTAGTGGATCATTTGAGCTCAGGAGTTCAAGACCAGCCTGAGCAAGAGCGAGACCCCATCTCTGTAAAAAATAGAAAGGAATTAGCTGGACAACTAAAAATATATAGAGAAAAAATTAGCCAGGCATGGTGGCACATGCCTGTAGTCCCAGCTACTCGGGAGGCTGAGGCAGAAGGAGTTGCTGTGAGCTAGGCTGATGCCACAGCACTCTAGCCTGGGCAACAGGGGAGACTCTGTCTCAAAAAATAAATAAATAAATTTCTAAATATCCTGAGAGATCCCTGTGAGTTCACTGTAATGTCTGGGGTGCCTTGACACATGGTTTGAGAAACACCAGTTGAAGGGATTTGCCCAGGGATATACAGCTAGAAAGAGGCAGCATCAGAATTTAAGCTTTAATATTCTGATCTCAGTTCTTGCTCTTAAACCATTTTTAGGGTCCTTCCTGTAAGATCATGTTGCCTCTACAACTCAGACTTTTCATTTGAAATCAGGGTGCAGCAAGAAAAATATGACCCACTGGAAGTCTTTAAAACAGAGGAAATTTAATACAGAGATTTACCCTAGTGATGAAAGAGCAGAGAAGCCTGGGGAATGGTGAGGCAACCCAGATGGGAGCAAAAACAGGAAGCCAGGACCACTCATAGGGCTGCAGGGATGACAGGAAAGGTGGTGTTACCTGGACCCAGAAGCCCAAGTTACCTAGGGGAAGCTCTGGTTCTGTACCTCAACAGGGATGCTGTTGTATTAGGTAAGTGGACTGCACAAGGTGGCAGGCAGGGATATATGGCCTACTGTGCAACTCCGTAGCAGGAGAACATGAGTTTCTTTGATACTTCATAGAAATTGCTTAGAACAGATGATCTCGCCTAGGTTACAATGAACTTCCACCCTTGAATGAACCATATTCTGTGGTGAGGGAGCCTTTATTTCAACAGGCAGTTGATTGGCACCACAAAATGTACTATATATATTTTATTCATTCAATAATCCCTTTAGCAAATATTTATTGAAAACTGACTAGGTGCCAGGTTTCATACCTATCCTTCTAGGTGCTGGGGATACAAAAATGAGCAAAACAGACCTGATCTCTGCTCTTAGGGAGATCAAAGACTAACATAGGATATGGAATAAACACAGAACTAGCTACTTATAAAATTCATTAAGTGCAATTAGGGGAAAAATGAGGGTGCTACAAGAGAGTGAGTGATTTGAGGAAGGGTGTGGCCTCCCACCATTTTAAGTCTAGTTATTAGACTCTTGAGCTGTGTGTGTAGAAAACTTTGGAGTTAGGAAAAGACAGAATATATCTATAAAAAGAAGTTTATAAGAAGATATCAACTCATTTCTATTTTGGCTTAACCCCTGTGTAATAAAGCTTTATTATCTCAAAGCCGTGTGTGGGATCATGTGCAATTGTGAGAGAGCGAGAGAGAGGAGAGAAAGAATGGTGCAAAGGAAGATCCCCTTAGAAACGCATTCAAACTTTCGAAGGAGCCGGAGGGCTCACAGCAGCTAATCCCTGTCATGCTTTCTGGCACCCCCCTCCTCTCATCATAACTTGTGATCTTAGAGGCATGAAAGAATTTGAGCCCCGCCTCCAGCCTGACCATCTCTGTTGGCTGCCCAGCCAGGCTCCACGTCAAATCCAGTTTAGCGCACAAACCTGAGAACCAGGCAGGAGGCGGTGGGCTCACAGGAACGTTCCACACCCAGTGGCCATGGGTGGCAACAGTGGGCAGGCTGACCTCCACACCTATAAATCACTAGCTGAGGTCAGCCCCTTGGGCTCTGTAGAGCCACCCAAAAGACCCAGGAGCAGACTGATCATGCACAGCATGGCCATGTTCGGCCGGGAGTTCTGCTATGCGGTGGAGGCAGCTTATGTGACCCCAGTCCTGCTCAGTGTGGGTCTGCCCAAGAGTCTATACAGCATGGTGTGGCTCCTCAGCCCCATCCTGGGCTTCGTGCTACAACCCGTGGTTGGATCAGCCAGTGACCACTGCCGGTCTAGGTGGGGCCGCCGGAGACCCTATATCCTCACCCTGGGCCTCATGATGCTCTTGGGCTTGGCTCTCTACCTCAACGGGGACGCTGTTGTATCAGGTAAGTGGACTGCATGAGGTGCGCAGGCAGGGATACGTGCCCTACTGTGCAACTCCTAGCGGGAGAACGTGAATTTCTTTGACACTTCGTAGAAATTGCTTAGAACTGATGATCTCGTCTAGGTTATGATGAACTTCCACCTTTGAATGTCCCATGTCCTGTGGTTAGGTAGCCTTTACTTCTAGAAACATCAGCATACATTGTCTTTCTTGTGAGGATTTTAAGACAGAATTAACTTTTTATCTATTTTACCAAATTAAATATTTTTACATATTTATCGATTGAGTTTCTTTTTGAGCCCATTCTGCTCTACTTAATATTTCATCAAATTGACCAGCTGCCAAATAGCTCCATAAATATTTACAACAAATCACCTGTGTGTCCAAATGAGAGTTAATTCTGTTCGTAGTTTTATGTAGAGCCTTTAGTGGATACAGGGCATCAACCTGTCAGCTCAAGGGAACATTTTTGCATTGCAGATTCTGGACAAAACCAAACTTGATAGTAGGCACTTTTCCCAGCCATCAATCAGTTTCCAATTAACCAGTAATTGGTGGTAGAACATACAAGCTGCACTGAAAAAAAGAATTGTTCAACTTAAAAATAGCACACATTTTTAGATCATTAACTCTCAGACTAACAGAACAGGTGATTATGAGGCAGGATAATCAGTTATCATTCGTATAGATTTAAAAGAAGGCATAAATGTATAAGTGTAGGATATTTTTGGAAGAATGAAGAAAAAGCTGATGAGAATCGTTGCCTCTAAGGAGGGGTACTAAAAGACTGGAGGTGAGAAGTGGAGAGTAGGCTTATTTTTCACTTATTTTGATACTGTAATTTTTTAAACGTGAATATTTTCCATGCTATTCTTAAGTTTAAAAAATAAACTGACAGCAATGGAAATGACAATGTAGCTTCAATAGGAGATTGGGTGAATGAATTGCAGCATATCCGTAGGATGCACATGATTTAGCTGTTAAAAATTGCGAGGAAGTGCTTCATTAACTGAAGTGAACAGGTATAAAGGGAGCACTACAGTCTCTCCTGCATCAGTGCTATTGAAAAGTGTGGCCTCTGAGCTGCAGCAGCGGCGTCAGCAGGGGTTATTGGACATACACTTTCTCAGACCCGTGGAATCAGAGTCTTGGGAACTGGGTCCAGCAATCGCCCAAGTGACAGTTAGGCACAAAGTTTGAGAAGCACTGCGTTTGCAGGCTCGCATCGGTGTGTGCAGAAGTGCATAAAGGGATGTCTCAAAAGATGACCTTTGCTGGGGCTGGGAGTTGAAGCATTTCCTGTAGCTTTTTCTATATCGTTGGAATTATTTACAATAAGCATACATAATGTTTTAATTATAGAGATGTTTCACATACCAGAAATCGCACTATTTAAAAGTGTACAATTCAGTGCTTTTCAGTATGTTTACCAGGTTGTGCAGCCATCACCACTCTCTAATCCCCAAACATTTTCATCATCCCAGAAAGAAACCCATCACCTATTACAGTCACTCTCCATTGCCTCCTGTGCACCAGCCCTAGCAACCACTAATTTACTTTCTGTCTCTAAATTTGTCTTTTCTAGACATTCACTTGCATAATTTTTAAAACCTGAAAAAAAATACTGAAGCTGTTTTTACTTGGAAAAACAAAGCAAAATGAAAGCAAGGGAGATGATTTGATGACAGGCAGTTTAGGTGGAAATAAAAAAAATGCAGATCATTCTAAAGCAGGATTTAGGAGACTGATGTTTATTTCTCTTTTAGCTTTGATTGCTAACCCAAGGAGGAAGCTGGTTTGGGCCATAAGCGTCACCATGATAGGTGTGGTTCTCTTTGATTTTGCTGCTGACTTCATTGATGGGCCCATCAAAGCCTACTTATTTGATGTCTGCTCCCATCGAGACAAAGAGAGGGGCCTCCACTACCATGCCTTCTTTACAGGTAGGGAATATTCCAGAAAGTCTCTCCTTCAGCTCCCCAGACAGGGAGGCCCTTCCGCTGAAGCTATCCCGCGTCTCGTCTCTGAAGTTTTTGAATGAATGGATCAGTTGATGGGCTGCTCCCATCACACGGGCTCTGTCTCCCAGTGCATCTCTCTAAACAGTCAGCTTGTGACTAGGGCCACAGAGTTTTTGCAGAGGAAGTTTACGTAAGAGCGATCTTAAGAAGGCTTTGTGGAGACAATTAGAACCGAAATGAAAAGAAGCCTTGTGCACTTTACTTTCGCTTTAGAGCAGTAGATCTCAAATATCAGCAAGGTAGCATCAGCATTCCTTAGGAGGTTGTTGAAAATGCAGTTTCCTGGGCTCCTTCTCCAGCTATTCTGATTCAGTGGGTCTGGGGTGGGGTCCAGAAATTTGCATTTTATTTAATAAGGACCCCAGATGATTTTGAGGCAAGTGTCCTAAGAATAACATTTAAAAAACAAAAATAGAAACAAACCAAGCAAACAAAACCCCCCACGTCTTAGAGATTTCTTGGTTATATAAAGAGTTGGCATTTCCTCAACTTTCTGATTTGAAACAGTCCATGCCAGGAGAACAATGGAGGCCTCTCTTGATTTCTTGGGGCTGTTGCTGGCCTCCTTTGGTTGCTGCTGACCTTTCATTCAGAGCAACGTTTCTCTGAGCACCAGTTAGCACTGCGCTAGACCTGGGGGGTGGTGTACAGGTGACAGTGGCAGCCTGGCCTAGGGCTTTTCATATCTAAAGGGGACTCTATCAGCCCACTGATTTGATTGTCTTCACAGCTCAGTCCAGGTATTTGTTTTATGTTTCGATGTGTTCTGTATCCTTCCACGGCCAAGTAGGTCCATGAGAAGCAAGATCTCGAGTTTTGCTCCCAGTTTCTATCTCTAGAGCCAAGAATGGAGCCTGCACACGGAAGCCATTGGGTTAATATTTGTCATTTGAGCAAACATTTGAGTAGTTAAAAAGAACAAGGCTACACTGGCGGAGCAAGTAGTTCCTCCTCCATGTAGGGAAGGCAGAGGGGCAAGAGTCCAGCCCCATTTGTCACTGGCCCTGGACCACCACGGCTCCAGAGAGTTTAAGGCTCATAATACACGGCCAGGGCTTGAGACGTTTCCCCACCTCACCTCTGCTCTTGGTTTCCATTCCCATGCACTTTCCACCTGTGTCGCCTCCCTCAGATGCTCCCACCTCTTTGGCCTCCTGTTGTCACGGGGCGTACCCAGCCCACACCCGCCCCAGGGCTTGGCACAAGCTCTCGCCTTGCCTGGGACACTCTTCCCCAGATAATCCCATGGTCATGCCTTCATTCCACTCAGGTTTCTCATCAAACGTGTCCTCATCAGTGAGGTCTTTCTTGGCTACCGTATCTAAAATAGTATGAGCATTCCCCCTCCCCTTATCCTTAATTGGTGTGGTTTTTCTTCTAGTGCTTATCACTGCCAGGCTACTGACTGGCTATCTATGTATCTATTAATATCTATCTATCTATCTACCTATCTATCTATCTATCTATCTATCTATCTATCTATCTCTACCTGTCTACCTACCTACCTGTCATTTATCTATCTATCAATCTATTGTCCATCTATCCATCTATCTTTTTTCATTATTATTTATCTCTCCCATTTAGAACATCAAGTTCAGGTGAGCAGACCCCTCCGTTTTGTTCTCTGTTGTATCTTTAGTTCCTGAAACAGTGTCTGCTACATAGTAGGTGCTCAGTAAATATTGAACGAATATTTATCAAATACCTCATATCTGCTAATAACCTTGTATTGAGTATTTTCTCTTATATCATCTCAATTTTGACAGTGGCTATGTGGAGGTGTGTGATTCCCATTTTTCAGATGTGAAAGCTAAGCCTTGGAAGCAGTGGTGTATGCCGGCACTGGCTCATGCTGGCTTGTGAGAATCAATTGTTAAATTTTTAGGAAGTTAGTGAGCTGGTGGACATCACATTGGTGGCTTGAAATTGGCCACGATGGGAGGATTGAAATTACAGAAATTGGCAAAACTACAAATCATGGCCTTTTATCCCGGAGAGCCAGTGGGTTAAACATTTAGCTGAAGCTTGCGGATTGGAGTGGAAGAGGGAGGTTAATTGATTAAGTAGCTTGTCCATGGTATACAGTTAGAAGGTCCCTAAATAGAGATTCAAACTTCATTCTCCTAACTTGAATCTCACAGTTCCTTCTGTTTTATCATAATTTGCTGAAATTAATTACAAGGTCATAGGAGCCTTTTTGGCTTTTGAACCTGACACACTGAGAGTTTATTGATCAAAGGACACTGGGCAATGTGATCACCACTTCCAGCTTACAACAGTATTAGGCCCGGGCAAATGACCTCTGCTTTGCTGCCTCTGATATTAGAAGATAGAACTCTGTATTTCAGAAACTTTTCCAAAGCCAACACATGATAGTATTTCTATGAGTTTAAGACAATATATCTGCTTTGAGATTTTCTATTGATATTAGTATATGGTTTGGTGGCAGCAAACACATTCAATTTGAGGTTACCTTGGTTCAGTCTCCCACTACATCTTGTGTGAGCTTTAGTATTTATCCTCCAATTGTTTTTTGAGGCTTTAATTTCTTCCCATTCCAACTGAACAAAGTGACAGCTTCCAGATTCATAGTCCTAAAAGTCAACTACGACCAGGGCACTCTCCTGCTCAGTGACCTTCAGTCACTATTTGCTTTCTGGATAAAGAACAAATTCCTAGACAGGGTTTAAAGCTGCCACAGTCTATTCCCATTCTACTCTTCCCATACTCCCTCCACATTCTCTGTGCTCTGAACAACTTCCCAACATGTTCCCAGAAGCAGAGGCCGGGTCTGTTTTATTCACTGCAGCTCTCTCTCTCCACCATTGCCTGGCACATCACAGATGCTCAAAATAAGTACTAATGGGACCCACGAAGGAGCCTGCCCTTTCTCCTCTAGGTTCTGGGTCTTTGCTCACACTGAAAGTCCCTTTCTCCTTTTCTGCCCATGGAGACAAAAGCTGCTTGGAAACTTTCACCCAGTTCCCAGGGAGAAGGACCCTCACTGTCTTCTCAATTGCAGGTGTACTTAATTTCTAACTTGGTCAGGGACTCCATCCACAAAATGATCAAAGCACAAAAGTTCACTGAGCGGATGAACATACAGGTGGCAGTAAGGTAGATGGCTCCAGCAGGAATAGACAGTAGAGGCTGTAGTTTACCACCTGTGCTGCTATAGACTTTCAAGTTATTTGTATACATTTCTAATCACCCTCATTACATCATAAACTTTTTTTTTTTTTTTTTTGAGACAGAGTCTCATTCTGTTTCCTGGGCTAGAGTGAGTGCCGTGGTGTCAGCCTAACTCACAGCAACCTCAAACTCCTGGGCTCAAGCAATCCTCCTGCCTCAGTCTCCCGAGTAGCTGGGACTACAGGCATGTGCCACCGTGCCCAGCTAATTTTTTCTATATACATATTTTTAGTTGTCCAGCTAATTTCTTTCCATTTTTTTAGTAGAGACAGGGTCTCGCTTTTGCTCAGGCTGGTCTCAAACTCCTGACCTTGAGAGATCCACCCACCTCGGCCTACCAGAGTGCTAGGATTACAGGCGTGAGCCACCGCGCCCAGCCCATCATAAACTTTTTGAGGGAAGGGCACTATCCAGAGATAACACACATGTGATGAGTGAGAGGATAAGGAATACGTGAGAGAGCAACGATCAGAGCTCTGTGCATATGATGACCTCTTTGGGGGACGAGCACTGCCACACGAGAAGCCAGGCTGACTTCCTTGAGACCTTGCCTGGCCCCTGGCCCCTGCCCCATCATCCCTGTCATATTCTCCAGGAATGGACTGGTTAGGAAGGGGTTTTGTTGCAAGTAGCAAAGCCCACATACCACTAGGTTAAATACATAGGGCTATTTTCCTCACTTAAGAAGTCTGGGACTAGGCGTCTGCTGGCCTTTGGACAGCAACTGGATGTCAAAGCTGGAAATTTTATGTTTATTTGGCTGCTTCATCCATGTGTTGCCTCCTGGATACACGGTGGTTGCCGCAAGTCCATTAATGATGTTTGTTTCCAGACAAGAGGAAGGGGGAAGCCAGGTGGGGAAGAAGGAAAGAAGATGGGGAAAGCCTACGGTGTAGGTCCTACACTCTCTCAAGGAGAAGAAAGCAAAGGGTTTCTGAGGAACCCCACAGACTTCTACTCGCTTCTCACTGGACAGAATCAGGTCATGTGAGCGTCCGGTGGCGTGGGGAGGCTGGAAAGTGAGGTTTGGATGGGATAGGGTGGGAGTGGATGTGCCTCCTCAAACTAAACTAGGATTCTGTTAGCAAGGAGAAAGCGGTCATTATTTTTGAATAGGTAAAAGCTGGTAGCTATCACATAAAATGCAAACACCATTGAGTATTAGCCTAATCAGAACAAAGACCAAGACTGTTATCAGAAAATGACAACCAGAGCTTTCAAAGTCCTGTATATTAGTAAGTAATTAAAAGATAATTGTATTTTAAAGTTATATGCCTGTTGACAGTTTTACCTAATCTGCACATTTATTCACCTTCTCCCCTGTATTGTAATTTATGATATATTTGCCTATCTCTCCAACAAGACTTGTAGACTCCCCCATGGGGTTTACCTGAAAATTCCCCATGGCTTCTAATTCCTTGCCTTGCTGATAGCAGGCACTTAGAAATGTTAGTTGTATAAATGGAGACTCTAGGATTTCATAACTGTGCTTGTATTTTGTGCATTTTTACATCAGGTTAAATAAACTGCATGACAAATTGCATCAATGAGACCAATATGCTCATTTAATTACTTTGCTTTGTCTCATGACCAGCCCTGAACTCTGAGCCTCAGCCAACTGTCTCCAGGGTGCGTCTATGGTCACATGTGGACCACTGGAGTGTGTGGATGGCTCAAGGCAAGTTCCTTCCCCTACTATTAATAGAAAACAACTGAAAGCAACATCTTCCTCTTGCAGGACAATGCAGTGTGACCTCACCTGCTTAAGGCTTAAATTCTAAAGTCCCTGGCTAAGTGATAATGCCAGCTAATGTACATTTTCATAAACACCTCTCAGATCACCCACAGCATACAATGTGCCTAGTTTTGTTTGTATGAACATGCATACACATATATTCATCTCTCCTTTAATGTTTACTCCCGGGTATGGGCTCGATTAATGGAGTAGAGGATAGGATCACGCTTGCTACTGAAAATGTTATTCTTGTCTTTCTTGCTGTCTCTGTCTCTCTCTATCGCTCTCCCTCTTTTCAAAGTGTGACAGTTGAATTCTGGTGAGTTAAGTGTGGATATGAGACCCCAGTATAGTATCCTCACTCTGAATGGAAGACCACGCTAAAAGATAGAGTGAAAAATAACAAGCAGGGAAGCAGGGCCTCATCACTCTGCCCTGTCTTTGCATATACGCCAGACCTCCTGAATGTGCATGAACTTGGCAAGAGATGCCTTCAGCATTCCACTTGACACAGGCATTTTCTGATAAAGACATGTTCAGTGTCAGGGCCCATTTTGGTTTTTATCAACAGCAAGATACCATTCACCCAAGGAATCCAATTGTCACAGTAAATTGAAATTCTTTTCATTCGGTTCAGAGCTGTAGTTCTGGCCCAACAATCCCAAATGCTTTACAGATAAGGGTCAAAAGGTTCATTACCAAAATATTTCCCAGCATATTTCTGACATTTTGGGTTTTCATTTTTTCTTTTTTTTTTATAAAAGATTCTTTTTAAAGGAAAGACTCTACTGGCTCTAGGGAGACATTTTATTCCTCTAATTTCTGTCTCTTATACTTAAAGGTAACTCTACCCTTCTCTATCCCTGACATGTGGAGTAGCCATGGTGGGGTTGGTGGGTCCACCTTCATCTTGTCAGCTCCCAGATCCGTTGTTGCTGGGTGCATCTGAGGCTGTGCAACCCAGTGAGCTCACAGACCCGTACTCACTAGGGAAGGCAGGAAATTCCTCCTTCGTGCCCAAAGATTCTAACCCAGCATCTTTCTGCTACACTGAACCTGAGACCTTGCTCTTGGCGATGGGCTGTATCCCTTGGCAGGAGGCTGGGATGAAGCATGATGGGAAAGACCATTCCTGTTCAGACCCTGACTCTTCCTCTTAACTCTAGAGCGGCTCAGCATTTCTGAACTTTCGCTCCCTCACAGGCCTGTGAATCTCTCCACCATGGCAGTTACTAACAACCTGGAAGATGGTCACAGGCACAGAGCAAGGCACCATCTAAAGGGATTAAACACCAAATGTGTTCGACTTGATTTTCTCTATCCCCGCCAGGCCTGCAAAAGTTTTATGTGTAAATGACTCAGTGAAGAACTTGCCTCACTTACATCTTTGGAAGAAGAATGGGTGACTTGTTAGGCTTAGCCTCTTTTAACTTTTGTTTTTGTAATACTTCAAAGTATGCACCAAAGTGCTAACATGTAACAAATGCACTGATTAGCAAATCATGTAGGACTAAGAAAAGAGTCTTAAAAGTAGAATTGAGACATGGGCCTCTTTGACTAAACTCTTTACACAGCAGAGAGGAGCCGCATTTCATGGGTGAGGCTATTTTAACCTTTTCTCATTCATGAATAACTGCTGGGTGACTGGTTCATTTCATCCACTGGGTTCCCTTTGAAGTTTCTGCCAGTGGCAGACTTTCACATCTCCTCATTCTACAGCTTGGACAGGATGTGGCCAGGGCAGAAAGCAAGGATAAAGGAGTTTCAGCTTACGGGTGACAAGGGTGACTTAGGGCAAAACGGTTAATGTCACCAAACTACCATCCCCTTTCTACTCAAATGCGATCAACTGGACTCCCAAAGAATTTCAAAGGCGGGTTAGAGAAGAGGAAATCCGTAGGGCTTTTCCTCACCCTTTCCTCTGCTTGAAAGCTCTTTCCCATGTGCCAATTGTCTTGGTTCATCTCCTTGCCTTTTGCAGTGTCTGGTCACATAGCCCCTCTTCATAGATGTACCCATCATCACCTGGCATTATATCATTTACTCATTTGTGTATTGTTTATCGTCTGCCTCTCCCACCAACATATCTTCTCAAGGGCAGGAACCTTGTCTCTCCTGTTTGTCGCTCTATTACCATTGCTTTGAATAGTGCTTGGAATATGGAAGGTGCCCCCAAAATACTGGTGGTATGAGTATTCTAACATCCCCCATTTTACCAATGATTAAGCTGTATTGCTGGGAGGTAAAGTGGCTAACCCAAGGTCACACAGCTGGTTAGTGGTAGACTAGGGGCAAAAACCAACTAACTAACCAGCCAACCAGCCAGCCAACTAAAGATATGGTTCATGTCTTAGGCTGGATTCTTCTAAAGGTTGAGCCCATGAGAAGGTTTGTATGCAGATAGGTTATTTGGGGGCAGATTCTAGAGAGCAAGGGTAAGGAAATGGTGGAGTGGAACCGGCTGTTACAGCACAAACAGGTTCATTGCCCACTGCTCAAGAGGAAGCCAATACATTGAGACAGAAGGAGTTACAGCAGAGAAAGAGTTTAATATCACTGGTGTCGTGCAAGGAGATGGAACAAATTTCTCAAATCCGTCTCCTGGAGAATTTGGGAGAAAGAGTTTTTAAAGATAGATTGGCAGGCAAAGGGCTAGGAAATTGGGTCTGCTGGTTGGTGGGGAATGAACTCATAGGGCTGGGATGCAGAGATTATCTTCACAGTTGGGAGATTTCCTGGGAAGGGGTCTCAGGGCTGTTGGATCCATTCCCATGCCTATCCATGGGTCTGGCTGGCATCAGTGGGTCCCCCTGGAATGCAGAGTCTGAAAAATATTAATACTTCAAAGACCGGTCTTAGGCTTTATAATAGTAATGTTATCTGTAGAAGCACGAGTCCTTGGGCTTTACAAGGATGATGTTATCTTTAGGAGCAGTGGGAAGATTCACAAATCTCGCATCTGTAGGGAGGACAGGCCCATTAAACAGTAACCAGTTACAGCAGTAAGGAAGTTAGGGAACAGTGGCTGGTTAACTTCTGCCTATGTCTATACTTCTATAAAAATCAGACTTGGATTACTATTTATACCTTGTGGCTCTCCATTATTTTAATATAGATGGTTTCAAGGCCAAGCAGGGATCAGGACGACCACTGCTGTGGGGACTCACCAATATGTGTGCACCTGTCATGAGTGCTCCACCTTGTCTGGAAGCCTTGTTCTTAAAGCATATTTTCTGCTGAATTAACTCTCTACGCCTTTGCAGCCTAAGGGCTTTGGAGACTTAGAAGCAAGGGAACCCATTCTTGTTTCTCTGCTCTCTACTGTCACATCTTGTCTCCAAAGCAGCAAGGCACGCTGGCCCGGCTCAAATGTAAAGGAAGGGCTCGATGGCAGGAGGAAATACCGGGATAAGAGAGAGGTGGACAGAAACAGTGGACAATATTTTAAACATACCTCACCATCTTTGAAAAGTGGCTTTGTAAATCTAAAGAAATATCAGATCAGCTCATGTCTTTCCTATTTGACCCAAGCACACGTACCATTTTGGTTGATTTCCCTGTACTCAGCCTCCAAGAGGACAGGGTCATGTCTGTCCTGCTCACTGCCGTATCCCAAGTATCCAGCACAGTTCCTGGTGGGAGTAGGTGCT
>NW_012139858.1:1115844-1116444 GCF_000956105.1 Propithecus coquereli
CCCTGTACTCAGCCTCCAAGAGGACAGGGTCATGTCTGTCCTGCTCACTGCCGTATCCCAAGTATCCAGCACAGTTCCTGGTGGGAGTAGGTGCTTCGTCGCTTTCTGTTGATAAGAAAGTGAGGCCAAGGGCACACGCAGTCTCACATACACACTGACACGCTCTCACACACATACACACACTCACACACATACACACACTCACACACATACTCTCACAGGCACACACACACACTCTCACAGGCACACACATACACATACACACACTCACACACACACACTCACACACACTCACACACACACATACTCTCACATGCACACACACATACTCTCACAGGCACACACACACTCACGGGCACACACATACACATATACACACACATACACACATACTCTCACAGACACACACTCTCTCACAGGCACACACATACACATACACACACACTCACACACACATACTCTCACACACTCACACACTCACACACATACACACAGTCACACACAGACTCTCACATGCACACACACACACTCACATGCTCTCCCACACATACACACACACATACACCCACACACACACGCACACACATACTCTCACATGCA
>NW_012139858.1:1116494-1131881 GCF_000956105.1 Propithecus coquereli
CCCTGTACTCAGCCTCCAAGAGGACAGGGTCATGTCTGTCCTGCTCACTGCCGTATCCCAAGTATCCAGCACAGTTCCTGGTGGGAGTAGGTGCTCCGTCGCTTTCTGTTGATAAGAAAGTGAGGCCAAGGGCACACGCAGTCTCACACACACACTGACACGCTCTCACACACATACACACACTCACACACATACACACACTCACACACATACTCTCACAGGCACACACACACACTCTCATAGGCACACACATACACATACACACACTCACACACACACACACACTCACACACACACATACTCTCACATGCACACACACATACTCTCACAGGCACACACACACACAGGCACACACATACACATACATACACACTCACACACACACATACTCTCACATACACACTCACACACATACACACAGTCACACACATACTCTCACATGCACACACACACTCACATGCTCTCACACACATACACACACACATACACGCACCTACACACATACACACACACACATACTCTCACATGCACACACACAGACATGCTCTCACACACTCTCACACACACACACGCCCACATACTCTCACACGCACACACACACTCTCACACACTCACACACACACTCTCACATGCACACACACACACATACTCTCACACACTCACACACATACTCTCACATGCACACACACATACTCTCACACACACACTCACACACACATACTCTCACATGCACACACACACATACTCTCACACACACACTCACACACACTCTCACACATACACATACTCTCACATGCACACACTCACACACACACACACACTCTCACACACACACAGTCACACACATACACGGCAGCTGGTACCTATGTTAACTCTCCAGGATTCAGTGTGTTTATGGTGGGCGTAGGTAGGCACCATGCACCTAATCTGACACTTTCAATGCTATTGCCTCAACATGGAGAAAAGAATCAGAATTGCCATCTGATGAACCCCATGGACGTGCGGGACCTTTAGCCCGGCCTCCTTCAGAGTGGAGTAGCCAGCAGCGTGGTTAGCTCTCTCCACTCGAGTGTGTCGCCATTGGTGCTGAGCTCACTAAGCCACATGCCGGGCAGGGAGGCAATTACAGGTGCACGGTGGGTGCAGAGTCGGACTTAGATAGACTCTTTGGTTTCCTTGGTTCTGGCAGTTCCCCAGTTTCCCATTTTACCTATTACAATTGTGGACTAAAAAAAAAGTTATACGTATTTCTATATCCTTGGACGTCTTCCAGGATTAGCCATTGTTCAAGTTGTATCATTAGTTGCAAAATGTGACATCTGTCTGCTGAAGCCATTTATTCTCACGAGGCTAGCTCTGGTCTGAGTTTGACAACACAGCCTGGCTCTGTGGGGAAGGAGCCTGCTGGATCACTTCTGGGTCCTTCTTTGTAAAGGCTTGTTATCTAAGGTGGCAGCAGATGTCCTTTGAATGCTCCGGCTTATGGCTTATTCAATAGCCTGGTGATTGATTCCAGGGACCCCCGTGAGGCTGATCTTGGCAGTAGAGATAAATGCAGGCTGGATGTAGATGTGGGAGGTGGTAAAATGGTAAAACTATCAACCTTTGTTGCAGCTAAGATGACTGGGCTTTGTTTGGGAGACAATCTGTGAAGATAAAATCCTTGGCTTAAGCAGAGGAAGCAAAAGGAAAGTCCTCAGTGAATTCGTACAGCCCTCTACTGGCTGTCATCGTATCTGAAGGTGTAAATAGATAAAGTTTAAATGTCTCTTTCCAATGCCTTAATATTCTATTAGAATAATGTCCCCAGTGGTCCACTATACCTTCCTGGCATGTCCGGTTGTACTGTTGTAACTTGCAGCTACATTCCACCGTAGCTTTGGGACAAACAAAGCAGTTTTGCTGTTTTTTGCCTTCCCTAAGGGAAGAGCACGTTGGTAATGCTCTGAGTTACTTTTACAGCACGTGTCAAGGTTTTTACTTAACTAATTAATGGAGAAGCCATAAAAACAGTTTCTTCAAGTTCTTGCAGGAAATGTGTGTGTGTGTGTGTGTGTGTGTGTGTGTATGGGTATGATGGGCAAAAGAAAAAATACTAGGTTAAATACAAACCTGGTTAACCTACAAGACAATAAAGCTTTAACTCCTCTGTGACACTTTACGAGTAATTTCTCTACGAGACAACACAAACTTAATGCAAATCATAGAATCTTATTAACATTAATGTCTGCAAACTACCTTAATTTTATAGGACTTCAAATTATCGTGCTCTATTGGTTCTATTAATAGATTGTTGGTCAAATATCCTATCACAACGAAATCCCATTTCTCAAGAATGTCAGATGAGTTTGGAGCAGGTTTGTGGGAACTGCTCTGTCGCCTGGCTGCTCAAAGAGTGCTATTTGGGCCAGCAGTGTGGGGTCATAGAGGGCTTGAAAGGGACGCAGAATCTCAGGCCCTGCCTTGCAGCTTTGGAATCAGAACTTGCATTTTAACAAGAGGCCCACATGATTTGGGTGCACCTGGAAGTTTAAGAAGCACGCTCTAGAATGCTGTTTTAAAGATTGGACAGTTGCAATTTTTACCCTTTCCAAGTTTGAGATACATTGTTCTTTCACAATACCTGCCACACGCCATAATAGGGTTGGGGTAAGCTTGGGTCTTCACCTTCAGAATGAGCCACCGGTGCTAATCACTGGTCCTGGAATGACCACGTCCTTTCAGCCGGTCCAGGCAAGCTGTCTTCCCCTGTTTCTGAGGGAGGCTTCAGAATTAGAGTTTCAGTAGGAAGTCAGCAGGGCACTTGGTTTGGGGCTTGGTTCTGCCACTGTATTTGCTGGTGCTTGACGTGGATTGTTGTATTAACCTTCACTAAACTCACATAAGGAGGCATCACCACCCACATTTGTCAGAGAAGTGCCCAGTGACTAGACAGCACGAAGGTGGGATTAGAAATGGGTCATGATTCCCCATTCCTTCTTCCTTCCATGCTGTCTTCCAGCACGGAACCACTGCCGCCTGTAGCTTTCTTATCTAATTTATCAAAACTCTTTCTACCTCTAAATTTTGGGATTCAGTGATATATTGAACTCTTTTAACTTTCATTATTAATTAAGAGGAATCCTATAATAATTATCAATAATCAACATCATCTTGACCATCTTGACAATCAACTAAGCACCAATAATTGACTCTTTGGAACTCCCCAATACCCTTCGAGTACCCAGCTCACAGTTCTGGCTTATCTTTTATTATCAGTTTTTGAAAGTGGCTTCTCCCACTCATCTGCTTCTCCCACTTGAAACCACCTTCTGAGGTAGAGGATGGGGAACCGTGTTTTATTTATGTTTATATCCCCAGAAGCTAGTAGAGTCCTTCACATATATTTAGTGCTCAGTAAATATTTAGTGAACTAAACTAAACCAGTAGACATACAACTGGACTAGGACAGCCTCCAAGTGTAGAGCTCAATTGTTCAAATCAATCTCTAATATAAATCCAGCATCATATTTATATTATATATTTTTATCTATAAAATAAAACTACCATTCCATTGCACAGTAAAGGATTTATTTCACATATTGTTTCTTTCAAATGGGCAGGGGGTCTTTTGTTCTACATTCCCCCAACCAGAGGTGCTCAGTGGAACAATAAATTCAAAGATTGAGGCGTAAGTGACAGGAGAATTGAATGGCAATATGACAATGATTGATCTGTTTACAAATTATAAATAATTTCAAAAAAGGAATGTGTAAGTTTGTCATAGGGTTGAGTTAGCTCAACCCTAGTTAGCTCAGGAGTTCTCAACTAGAGGCCACTTTATACCCACACCCCCGCTCCACCCTCCAACTGGGACAATATCTGGAGACATTTTTGGTTGTCATAACAAGGGAGAGGGAAAACGTTTAATACATTCTTATTGGTTAATTGCTTAGCTTGACACATGACTTCTGACACCTTCATCTCCACAATTGAATAAAGAAAGTCATTGTCTATTAATAACCAGAGGCATCATAAATTCCAGAACTTCCTTCTGAATCAGCCATAGGAGTATGGCTGCCTTGGGGACCTCCCCTTCCTCTCAGATCCTGGCATTTCGCCATCATCTGCCATGTATCTTTTTATGTATATGCCCATCCTCCATAACGGGATTATAGGCCATATTGCTTCCAAGAATATATCTCTTACTGTATTGCACCCCATTGGTCACAATTTCTTATAACTCTGCCTTAAAACACCTTGACACTCAGGCATGTTAATGGTGCTTTGTTTGTTTTTGTAATCCAGTGATTAGATACTTGTCATCTGTAAATAGTCTCTATGTTAAATGGCAACTAACCAGAATGTAAAGTGACCCAAATCATCCATTCTCCTAGGATTCTGAATAATTTGGATGCATTGAACTTGGTATTCAGGTTTGTGTTCTTGGGGTCGGGGTTTATGTAATTTACAGTGTTTAGGATTTGAGATAGGAAGTCCTTAAATTCTGTTTTCTTTCTTGATTCCCCGGTTTGGGAGGACATTGTCTTTACCTGAGAAATAAAATGGAGACTTCACTCACACAAGAGAAACAAAAATGAAAGCTGATCTGTTCGGGTAGATAATTTGTGTTGGGTAAGGCACGATGGGAGTTTGACTTTTAAAGGGTTTTGACAGGAGTATCAGCCCTACGTAAGCTTTTGTTTGGCATTCAGTTCACTAATTCCCCAGACATCCTTTGGTATGCCCCCCATGAGATGGGCCCCTCTTCATCAAAAGTCACTGATTTCTATACCAGAAGGAACATCTGAGGAACAATTACTACTTTAGTGCTGAGTAGTGTAATGTCTTGCCCATACTAGCAACATGTATTTTAAAACAGAAACTCAAAAGAATGAATAACTAATAATGGGATTTCAAATATTAGATCATCAGTGTGGCATCGATTTTGAGAATCTTTCCTCAGTGTTCCTCCGGCAACACTGCGTTTAAGCATGAGCAGATAAAACAGGTGCTAAAAAGACTTCAGGTTGGAGTCCTGTGGGATGATAATAGGATTTTTAAAAATTCATGTTTAAATTTTTGCTCTTGTTATTTCTGTAGCTATCAACTGGGAACAAGCACCTTGAGCTTCTGAAAGCAGAAAAGCTTTTGAGGCTGTTTGATCTTTGCATGCTTGCACCACCCTAGGAAGCTTAATGATACATACGTAACGATACAAATAATTTAATTTTATTGCTTTCAGAAATTGGTTTTGGAATTTAAGTTCAAAAGCAGTACAGAGAGTACAGTTTGGAAAGGCCACAGTATCTCTGATAGTGGCAATATTTACGAAGCACTTGCCATGTGTCTGGCACTTAGCAAGTGCTTAGTAAATATTGATTCTGAACACTTCCTGTTTTCAAATCATGAACCGACTAGTAGGTTACACTTTTCTCATTACCCCCATGTTATAGATGAGGAAGCCCAAGGTCACGGCAAGTAAATGCTAGAGCCAGGACTTGAACTTACACTCCCTGGCTGCAGGTGTCTCAGCCTCTTGCTGTATTGCCTCTCCAACCATATCCGAGTTGCCTATGCAGTCCTCAGGGAGTTTTCCCACTGAAGGCGAGGGTCTTTGCATGATGGGAAAGAAAGAAAGTTTGCTAGATATGCTAATACAGCTCTTTCTTGCTTTCCAGGTTTTGGAGGTGCCCTGGGTTACACTTTGGGTGCCATAGACTGGGCCCATCTGGAACTGGGAAGAGTGCTGGGCACAGAATTCCAGGTCATGTTCTTCTTCTCTTCCTTGATGCTCACTTTGTGTTTTACTATTCATCTGTGCAGTATCCCCGAAGCCCCACTTAAGGACATTCCCCCACAGCAAGCCCCCCAGGACCTTCTATTGTCAGATGGAATGTATGAGTATGGTTCTATCAAGAAAGTTAAAAATGGTTTTGTAAATCCAGAGCTGGCAATGCAGGGAGAAAAACCCAAAAATCCTGCTGAACAGGTAAAGATGCAAATTATTTTTTTTTTACTTGGGAACACTATTCTTACTCTTGCTCTTCCTCCTCCTCCTCTTCCTCCTCCTCCTTCTTCAAATTCTTTGTTTTGTTTGCTTGTTTGATGTGAAGAGTTTTGTGGAGTCTAATTGAATCCTCACACCTTTAATAGCCATTATCCCTTGGAATTAAAATTTTGCACCTCAAAGAAAAAATGTCTATATTTTCCTCTGGTCCTGCTGTCTCTTACTCCTTTCAGAGTATCAGAGCAGGGACGATAAAGTCAATTGTAAAAGGTTAGATCATAACAGGAGCCTGGAACTATCCTCAGACCAGAAGAAATATCCTTTTAGATTAGGATTATAAATTATAAATTTGTTCCTCCAAATGGCAGCATCGTGGGTTGGTGACTGGGTTGAACATGTTGAATTTTTGTATTGTGAGTTAATGGATATTTCTTTTAGCCCATTTTCAGTGAACTGCACAATGAATTCGTTAGCTTAAAATTTTAAAGAAAACTCAACTAAATGCCAGAGAAATGGGACCAGGTTCAGGTGAAATGGCCAGGGAAGAGACTAGGACTTTGCTGACCAATATAATAGCTACTAACATCATGGGGCTATTTAAATTCAAATTAATTCAAATGAAATAAAATGAAAACTTCAGTTTCTTAATTGCATTAGCCACATTTCAAATGCTCAATGGCCCCATTGGGGTAGTAGCTACTGCATAAGACAGTATGGATATAGAACATTCCCGCAATTGTAGAAAGTTCCATTGGACAACCTGATGAAACAGTTGTATCCTCCTTCAAACTGAGTTTGAATGCCAACATCTCAGGGATATAGTATAATACAAAGGATTTCTTTGTTGGCAAAGGGGTTGTAGAAAACCTGGGTTCAAATCTTGGCTCCTCTAGCTGTTGACATGTGTTACTCCTTCAACAAATTACTAACAGTTACTTGCTGTAGGATAGCTAAAGATTAAGAGCATGAGTGTTCAAATCCTGGCTCTAGCACCTCTGGAATGTATGACCTCGGACATTTACATTTCTATTAAAGGAGAAAATAATTCCATCTACCTACAGGGGTTTTGTGTGGGTTACATGGGATAATCTATGTGAAGTTACTTAGAGTGGTTCCCACCACATAGTAAGGTTTAAGTGTTGTTATCACGTAGCCTGGCAGAATGCTGGCTGCTCTAAGCACAAACAGGGAACACAATCTGACCTCTTAGCAACTTTAAAACAAGCTCAGTGAATCTCATCTCCCCTTGAAGTTGACTTCTCTTGTTGTCTTGGCCAATCTATTTTTTAGGATTATTGAAATGTTCAACTAAGATAAAGTATGTAAAGGTGCTTTTTAAACTTTACATAAATATATAAACATATTATAATTATTATTCATTAAACAGCTTTGGGTACTGAGATTTTGCAAAGCACTGAACTAGGTATTTGGGAACCATAAAATTGACTAACATCCAGTCCCCGTGCCCATGAATTTATAGCCATTACTTATAAACCAAGGTAGAACATGGTAAATGCTGTAAAAGCAATGTGCCAGTTTAGATCTTCTAAAAAGCAGGCACCAAGACAGCATTTGACATGCAAGAGATTTACTGGGGCAGATAGCATGAAGGATAAAAGGGGATAACACAGAAATAGGCAGGGGACGGCTTCATATTGTGATGCAGGTCAAACACCCGTACAAGAAGGGAAAGGAAGGAGGATGTGGTGGGAAGCCTCTCAGATGCAGTGCAGTTCTAGGAAAGCTTCAGCCAGGACAAGAGGGAGTCCTCCAGCCAAAGTTGCTCCTGAAGGAAGTGCCAAGTCTTATAGGAACAGGCTAGCATTAGTGCCCCTGTCTTGCCTGGTCACTGCCTGGGCACAGCAGGGAAAGGTAGCCTTGGCAGGCAGGGGTGGTGGATCCAGAGAGGCAGCAGCAGGGACCGTCAGCCACTGTGCTTTCTCCAGCAGGGGATCCAAATGGCACAAGTTTCCAGGTGGCCACACGAGGCATGATAACAATTGCCATTAGTTCTACAAGAGGGCAAGGTTGCGCCTAAGCGAAGCAGAGAAAGCCTTCATGGAAGAGACACCTTTGAGTTGTGCCTTGAGTGGTGCTTAGGATTTGAGTAAATAGAGATTTGAGGGAAGAATATTCCTGATAGAGAGAAGGGCATCAGCAAAGCCATAGATATAAAAACAAAATTAAAAAAAAAAGAAAATATCAAGCATGTTTGGAGGAAGTATAAGTGTTACATCGATCCTAGAGTTTGTAAAGTTAGAAATACAGTTAGGAAAACTTTATGCCAGCATAGGAACTGAAACTTTATTAGGTAGATGACTGAAGTTCATCAAAACTAGTGGAGCAGAGCACTCCTGGGTGTTTTTTGTTTGTTTGTTTGTTTGTTTTTAATACTAATGTGGCTGCTGACTATAGGAGGTATAGAGATACCCAGGAAGTATCATAATGTCCCCAGATGAGAAGCATAATAGTAATGGGCCTGGGTCAGGGAAGTGGCGATGGGAATAAAAGAGAGGTGAAGCAGGAGAGGCATTTGGGAGGTAACGCAGAGGACAGGGCAACTGGTCATAGGCACAGAGGCTGCGAAATGGAGGCATCAATGAGTTTATTTCCGCTGCGAGTGGAATACCAGGTGGACGTGCCTTGAAGAAGGAGAAAAGGTAAGTTTTGAGCTCAAGGGAGTCAGTGCCATGAGAGATTCAAAGATGACACCTAAACCAGGGGAAGTGATTGAAATTTCCAAGGAGAAGTAGAGAGAGAAGAGTATGGGAGGAAGGAGGAGTGCCAGTGACTGAGTCAAGGGAGGTCAAAGGAGAATGGAGTGTGTGGCTGCAAAGTCAGGTGGAGAGGGTGGTCAGTAAAGAGCTAGACAGCACAAAGACTGGGAGAATCCCTTGGATTTGGTGATTAGGAGGTTGCTCCCGAATGCAGGAAGTTGTTTAGGAGATTTGTAGTTTGGAAGACAAGTTAGTTGTAAAGGGATTAGAGGGAAAACTGGCAAAAATCTGGGGAGGCAGTGAGTATAGGAGAGATAAAAGTTGCTAGGAACTACGAAAAGGGTCTGCTAGTGAATGGGCAAGAGCTTTGGAATAATCACGACGGAGTCCCCATCATGGCTCCTGAATGAATTAGGATACAGGACATCCCAAACAGCAATGGCTTATTCAAGCTAGAAGTTCATTTCTCTCCTGTAAGGGTCCCAGTGGCTGGTTCTGGGCTGTGGAACTAATGATTCCACAAGGGACTCAGACCCCTTCTCTTTCCTCGCTCTGCATTTTGAACATGGAGCTTTCATTTTGAGGTCCAAGATGGGTTTTCCAGTTATCACTGTTATGTCTACGTCTCTGCCAGCAGGAAAGAGGAAAGGCAAGAACATGCTCCTTCCCTTTAGGGACACAACTCAAAAGTTACAAACATCACTTCTGTTTACTTAGGCAATGGCTAAAAATATTTAGCCACATGGCCACACCAAACTGCAGATAGGACAGGGAACAGAGTCTTGCGTTGAAAGCCATACACCCAACTAAAACTTCCATGACTCATAAAAAAGGGAGAACAGCTGTTGGAGGTCAGTGGTTAGTCTCTGACGACTCACTAGCCCCTCATCCTGGTGGCTGTGTAACCGTCAGTAAATTAACCCAGCTGAGCTCGGTTTTCTCATCTGTAGATTGAAGATAATTACTGTCTCCCTTATAGAGGATTTTTAAGTGTTAAATATTGCAGGTGAAAACACTTGGCTCAGTGATTTCCAAATAGGAGATATTGCATAAGTCTACTTTCTTTCACAAAGAATCACAAATTCAGAATTAAAATCTAGGCAAATTTGGTGTGCTGGGGCAGACAGAATTTGGAGAGTGTATTTTTAATGATTAAAAATGATGGAAAAGATGGATTACCAAATATTTTCAAATGAATGCGGTTCTATTATCTTAATGCCCTCTCTGTTTTGTCCTCCTGGGAAATCTCTAATCATTTCTGAGGACTCTGTATTGCCTGCCCCGGCCCCCTAATGCAGGGCTCCTTGTCCTGTGTTGGAGCCATTTCACACCTACGTGGGTTTGCTAACTTGGCTGTGTCTTTCCCACTAGATGGTGGGGAAACTCCCTGGGGGCAGACGTCCTTTCCCATCCCTGACAGTTACCTCAACACCTGTTATGCAGGAAGCTGGCAACAAATATTCCATTACTTGTTTATCGAATGAATGGAACAAAAACGGTCATGGCTCTTGCTGGAATTTATTTGGGTGCATAATAAGAATGATCAGAATGAGTCACACTGTATGCATGGTGCATTCATTTATTCCTTCAGTGACTACTAATTACCCCTGCTAGGCCCAGTGCTGAGCACCAGGAGACTGCGGTGAACATCACAGACCCTGCCCCTGCCCCACAGAGTTATTGTTTAGTGAAGTGTGACTATGTGTTGTTTTACTTTCTTAATAAATATTTTCATTTCCAAATGATTTTATTTTTTTTGTTTTTCATAGAATTTATTACAATTTATAATTATTTATAAATGGAGTAGCACATTTGTTTGCTGCTTCAGATGCAAGCTACATACTTAGATTTACGAAAAAGTTGCAATGATAGGAAAGTTCCTATGTACCCTTCACCAGCTTCCCCCTAATGTTAACATCTTACGTAACCATGCACATTTGTCAAAACTAAGAAATTAATACTGGTAAAATACTATTAAATAAACAGCAGACTTATTTGGATTTCATCAGTTTTTCCACTAATGACCTTTTTCGGTTCCAGAATTCAATCTAGGACATCACATTGCACCACATTGCTAAGTGGTTTATAAAATTTGAAAACTGTGCTTTTTTTCAATGGTATTTTAAGGAAATTTTTTTGCTACTCTTGGTCAGTAGGAAACCTCATTTCCTTTTATTCAATTATGTATATGAATAAAAGCAACAAGTCTTAGCTGCTAGTTATTAAAGTCTATGAACAGTTTTCTCAAGGTTAAGGGCTCCCTTAAGTATTGTTTGCTTTATTCCTTTGCTTAGCATTTTTTCAAAATTAATGCAAAAGTAAACTTCAACATTGCTTGTGTTTGAATTGGCAAAATGCTTACTTAAGTAGGGTCTACTGAAAGGAGGCCTCACTCTATTTTGAACTGAAATAAAATCTTAAGCCCCCTAGCTGAATGAATAGATTCCCTCTTGACCCACGGGACCCCAGAAAAACCTTAAAGCTGAGTTGCCCACCTTGAGGAGTAGGGCAACTCCTCCCTCTTGGAGTTACTCTTTGTAACAGTAAGATTAATAGGATCTAAGGCCATGCAAGGCAAAGTGTAAACCACACCTGCAGGCCATCAATTTACTTAATAGATCATTTGAGTTTTGGTAAATACTGGGAAGGCTTCCTTTCTTTAACCAATTACAAATCAAAGAATCTTTAAACCTACCCATAACTGCCCCCTACCCCGCCCCCGCCTTGTGGGCCAAACCAATGTACACCTTCAACGTATTGACTTACGATCTTATGCGTAATTCTTATCTCCACGAATACATAAAACCAAACTGTAACACAGCTACCTCTAGCACATTTTCTCACAACCTCTTGAAAACATGTGCTCAGCTCAGAACAAACTTCTTTAAATTATTTTACAGAGTTTGGGCTTTTTTTCATTAGCACTATGAACACAACTGGAGTGGAGTTGCGGTGTGTATCAGCCTGCCCTCCACCATGCCGCAATGGAAGACAATACAATGGAAGAGAATAATCTTTTACTCATCTGATTCCACCAATAGTTCCTATTTAAGGATGAGTGCAGTGTTTTTTTAATAACAGTAAGAGTGCAAGGAAAAACTAAGAGGCCATTGGGAGGAAACCTTCATTTTATCTTCTTCACAACGCAAATAGAGAAAATACGAGAATGTAGGTCTTCTGAGACCTGGGCTCAACCACCTTTCCCCACACTAGGCTGCCTGGGGGAAGATACCTGCACTCCCTTCCTCTCCTTCACTAACAAATCGAGACTCTGAGATTACAGATTGGACCGGAGCCCCCTTGCTGTGCAGTTCTGCAGGGCAGCAGAAGAATCATGGAATGTCCATTTGTTAAAAACTCATGTGATCATTAAAAAAATGTGTTTTTGAAGATTTTTTTTTAACTTTTCAGGAGAAACACTCATATATACATAAAACAATCTCCATTTCGGGAAAAAAACTGCACATATAGAGAAAAAATAGAAAGAAAATCTACCAAAAATGAAAAGTCTGGGCGATAGACTAATAGAAGTTTTTAATTTTCTATTTTTAAGCCCTGCAATAGTATATCCAACATTTCTATAAGAGACAAAAACTTTTAAAAAATGAAATAATGAAAAATTAATGAGAATAAAGAAAAAATAATGTGATAGTTTAAGGAACAAAACAAGGAGGGTTTTGCTAAAGATAAGTACATATTACCCTGACAGATGACCTGCCTCTATGACTGCCCCTTTGATAGACTGTGACTTCCCTCCAGGTGTCACCCAGCATGGGTTGTCTCATCCGCTCAGAGGCTGTTGTGAGGATCACATGAAATCAAGTGAGTGGAAGCCTTTTGAAAGGCATGAAACCCTCCACAACAGTAAGAAAATAAATACAGCAACTGCAACTAACTTTCTGGCATGTGCTACATACACAACACTGTAGGCTCTGAATGGTTTTGTTATTTGGTTTTAAAAACAAAGTAAAATAAGAATAAAGCGCAGAATAATATATCTTAGGCTCAAAGCCCAGCACCCAGTACTTCTCTTTCAAATGTGCATCTTGGGCCATCTCCAGCTAAGCAATGAAAGTTTACACTTTGTCAGGGCCAGTTCCAAGGCTGCAAGGCCTGGCATTGTTTGTCAAAGTCATTGCTTTCCAAAATCAGGGTGGCTGTACAATTTGAGAACAGATTTTTCTTTTTAATGGCAAGAGGGCTGAATTATTTCAGGGTTCAAACTGGATCCCATAAAATCTATCTCCAATTCCTCCATGCCTTCAGTTGCTCCCTCCAAGACTGAAATAGTCTCCTTTTGGGTATACTTTTGTGAAGTTTTCTCCCGCCCCCGCAATGACTCTGCCTTTTTCTCTTATAAATCCATAACCAGACAATCTCCAGCTGATAGTGGTGCTGAGTAAATGCAGTAAAACGACTCCCAGGGGCTTTGAACCATTGAAAGGGATTTACCAAGGGAATTGATGAGTCAGGAACAAGATATCAGCTGAATTTTTATTCTGAAATTTAAAATATCCAAAGGGGCTTTGAATATTTACATTCTTGGCTTTCACAGAAATCCTAGGCACATTTTAAAAGCTCGTATCTATTTTTGAGAGAAAGGAGAAATTAGGTTAACAATGAAAGCAGTCTGAAAATTATGTGTGAGTCAGAAGCATAAATTACTATTTAGAACCAAGCTGAATCCTTACTGGCCAGATTCACTTTCTCAACTGTGCAATTTTTGGAGAGAGCAGGTGGAAAGTGAATATGAATCACTTGGTTTGAGGTATGAAAACCAGACTTTGTTCCCTGGGCTGTACCTTTAGCTGCTTCGTCCTGTGGTGGAAGAAAAAGTAGTAATTCTGCATTACATTTCTGTTATAAGCATCACTTATTTTGACAGGTCCCATATTCTATGCAGAACACAGTTGTTTTTCCTACCTCCAAGGGAATGTCTATAGTTCTTTAATATTGATTAAGTATAAGAAAATCGGTACGGTCCATAGTCAGGGGGTTACATAGTACAAGATTATGAAGTTTTAAGAATTGACTTATACAACAAAACTAAAATGAGTAAATATAATTTTCTACAACAAAGAAGTAAAAAGCATTATCATATAAGGTTTAAGAGTTATAAAACAATATGCTATTCTAGTTATTAAAAATCTCAGTAGACTGTCTTATAAATAAACCAGGCAGGACTCAATTTCATGATGTCAAGATTCAGAATAAATAAAAATCTGACAAGAAAGACCCATTACCCCACCAGATTAATGTTTATAGTCCGAGAATCTTTAGGGCAGCTGACTAATTACTATTCCCAAGGTTTTATTCTTCTCTCATACGACAAGATGCTAAAGCCTGTTTCATTCTTTGTATTTCAAAACAGTCTGTTAATAGTTTAAAGTTTCTTATTTTCTCCAGGTTTCTGAAACCCAAAAATCATAGCCTCTGGTTTTAACATAATTTAAATCTAATTTAAAGAATATGGGGCTTATGCATTCATATTTACATATGTGTGTGTGTCTGTAGGTGTGTATGCAAATGTATATATTTAAGTTCTGCATTGTTCTCACTTCTGACTTAATGTAGGGCTCATTAACATGTATCAGCTATTGGCAGGATCCAGAGATATAACCCAGGAGCAGGGAGCTGATGGCTTTCTGTATTAATTTTCTATATCTGCGTAAAAAATTATCACAAAATTAGCAGCTTTAAACAACATCGACTTGTTATCTCACAGTTCTGAGATGAGAAGTCTGGGTGGGCTCCAATGGGTTCTCTGCTCAGGGTCTCAAAATGTTGAAATTGAGGTGTCGGCAGAGCTGCGTGCTCATGGAAGTCTGCCTCCGAGTTCATTCAAGTTGTTGGCAGAATCCAGTTCCTTGTCGGGGTAAGGCTGAAGTCCCTGCCGTCCTGCTGACTATTAGCCAGGAGTTGCCCTCAGCCCCCAACGGCCACTCTCAGGTCCTTTCCAGGTGGCTTCCTCCACATTCGAAGCCAGCAATCCCTGTGCTTTGAATCACCCTGATTTCCCCATCTTCTACCAGCTGGGGAAAACTATCTGCTTTTCAAGGGCTCAGGTATTTGGTTAGGGTCACCCATGTAATATCTCTTTGCATTAACTCAAAGCTGATGGATTAGTAAACTTAATTATAGCTGCAGAATCCCTTTGCTATGTAGGATATAATTGTGGAAGTGACATCAGGGGATGGACATCATATCAGCCATCTTGGATTCAGCCTACCATGCTCTCAGATCAAGAAATCTAAGAATTATAATCACCTAAGGCCTGGCTTAGATCTGTGAACTTTGTTCTCATGCAGCGGTTCTGTCATTCAAAGATAGGATATTAGATATCACTTGTATCTTGTCCCCAAGCTAGCATCATTCCCAGTCCCTTTGCCTTTAGGGTACCAAAGCCCCATTCTGGGCTTGAAACTGTGAAGCCTTAACACATACCTTGTAGAGGACACCTTTGTCTGGGAAAGTTTCCTTGTTGTTTCTCTCAAGAATATGTCTGTGACCTTGCATGCAAGTCCAGAGCGTCCTCTCTCTGCAAACAGGAGGGGCTAGGGAATTGAGATGCAAACATCTGTTTGCTGGAGACGAAACAACAAGGAACTGGGACGTGTTGAGTCGGGACGGTGTGGGAACAAAGAACTTGCAGTGGGACAGTTGCCAAACAACCTGTATTAT
>NW_012139858.1:1135391-1143940 GCF_000956105.1 Propithecus coquereli
GGTGTGGGAACAAAGAACTTGCAGTGGGACAGTTGCCAAACAACCTGTATTATAAATAAACAGCTTCAGCGAAAGCTTTTCGCTGCAGCCTCATACTGTCTTGTGGTGTCTGTGTCTTTTTGTACGGGCTGCAGCCATGTGTCTGCGTCTTTATGTCTCTGTGTTCATTCCTCGGTCTGAAGTCGGGCCACATCATACCTTAACGGAATATCTCCCATGAGTCTACTCCATGGAAACCTAGAGCTATGCCTGGGAAAAGACAGCTGCCTGAGAGATATGTAACATGGCTGTGGCTGTGGCTGCCAGAGTTGGCAGAGTATCTACATTGAAGGTCACACCACTGTTTCATGTTTTACTCCAGACCCGTAGGGCGATGACCCTGAAGTCACTGCTGAGGGCACTGGTGAGCATGCCTCCCCACTACCGCTACCTTTGCATCAGCCACCTCATTGGATGGACCGCCTTCCTGTCCACCATGCTCTTCTTCACAGATTTTATGGGCCAGGTGATGAACTGTCTGTGTACACACTCA
This sequence comes from Propithecus coquereli, assembly GCF_000956105.1. Classification (NCBI taxonomy): domain Eukaryota; kingdom Metazoa; phylum Chordata; class Mammalia; order Primates; family Indriidae; genus Propithecus; species Propithecus coquereli. Next base: position 1,135,924 of record NW_012139858.1, read on the forward strand.
CTGACTCACACTTCAACCTCTCCATCAGCACCTGTTGAGCTTCTTTTAGGCTAATTTCTAGGATGGACACAGTTAGCATATGGGAAAGAGTACTGTCAAGAAACTGGCTTTTAGACAGGTTCTAGAAGCATGCTACTACACCCTGGATAACTAGAGGACACTATGGGGTCTCCTGCTCTTGACCTAATACAACAAATAGGAAAAAATCAGCATGAGTTATCATGATCAGGGAAGGCTTCAAAGAAAGGAGCCACAGTATGGTCTGGGCCTTGAAGGATGAGTAGGAGTTTGAGATATACAGGAGAGAGAGAAACCATTCCAAGCAGAAATAAGAATGGTATGTGTGGAGATGAGTCAGAAGCCAGTTGGCTATACCAGAAGATGGGTGGCAGGGTTGCCTAAGTGAAGTGGGGCCAGATGTTAGGTGGAAGGAGGGGTGTTAAGGATCCAGGGGAGAGTTGTGTTGTTTGGACCTGAAGCAGCAGGCATTAGACTTCCTGCAGGTCCCCGAATGGAGGTGTGATAGGATGGAAGGGGTGGCTTGGTCATGACAGAATGAGTTCTGTGGCCTAGGAAGGGCCCTTCAGGCAGGGACATTTGCTCCCCAAGGGTGGAGAAGCAGAGTGCACAAGAAGGCATCCCTACCACACTGCATTTCTACCCTAACAACCCCAAACCTCTCTTTCAGATTGTGTACCATGGGGATCCTTACGGCGCACACAACTCCACCGAGTTCCTCACATACGAACGAGGGGTTGAGGTTGGATGCTGGGGCTTGTGCATCAACGCCATGTTCTCCTCATTTTATTCTTGTAAGTCTCCCTCTCCTAAGGGTGTCTTCTAAAGGGCTCTGGAATAGCAGAACTTGGATTGGATATTTCTATATTTATTTATATTTTCTGCTTTTTAAAATGCCAGATTCTTGATAAATATCTGGAGGTCAGGAAAAACTATTCCTTTAGAAAGGACTCCATGAAGTATCCTTTTTCATAGTGAATTCTAAGTGCCATTTTCCTAAGTGGATTTTTTCTTTTTTGTTCTTGGAATCAGTGGGTTCCTGATCAAGGTTCTCTGGAAAATAAAAGGGAATCTTGTAAATAAGATGAAGTGTTGGGTAAATGAGGAATGGAATCCCAGCAGGTCCATGTTCTATTGGAGCAAGATCACCGGTGGTATTTCACAGATATGCTTATCAGATTTGTAGATGACACAAAATAAGAAGAATGATTAATTACATGATAGGTGACAAAATGACCATGTAAAATGACCCTAGCTCAGATATGCAGGGTGGTATGTTACAGGAACACTGTCCCAAGATTGAGAACAGGTAGTTTTTCTTCTCAGGTGCCAGCTTTCCATGGGGTCTTAAGCTGCTTAACACCCCACGTACCTAAGTCTCAGCTGTGAGGACACTGAACAAAGGGATTTCTGCCACTGATTTTAAATAAGCCCAAGCTGATGTGCTACAACTCCAGAGAATCACACAGGCTCCTGTTGTGCTTCCTTTGCTAATGTGTATGGAAACTCCAAGCTCCGTGGACATTAATTAAGTGAAAAGTCTGGCCTGAAAAATGTATACAATTCCCCTACTTATAGTGGAACTTTGGCTCCCAATTATAATGAGCTCTGTTCATCCAGGGTTGTGAGGAAGAGCTGACCCCCAACTCAGGGCTCTGGGCCTTAGATAGGCCCAGGGACAGCAGGGACATGGCCCGGGTCCGGGAGATGCCATGTTACTACTCTTGGGGGCAGGCACTCTGTCCCTGGATTGCGCTTCCCATGGGAGAAAAGGGTGAATTTATACAAGGGCCCCCGTCCTACCCTTCACCTACCCATAGCACAGCAGGAAACCTGCTTCAAGATCTCTTAAAAATTTAGCACAGTTGGAAAAAGAGAACCTAAGCATATAAGGAGTCCTTGAGTCCCAAAATCATAACCATAAAATTCATTATTCTAAAATTTATGGTAATCAAGTAGTAGCTCAAAGCTTACATTTCTTTAGCAAACTCTTTTCTTCCCCTCAAGAGTGTGTGAGCTAGGAAAATTCCAGGAGGATGATTTCAAGCACTTAAAGTAGAATCAAAGAATGTTAGACTAGAAGGGTCTAATAAATTACCTGTCTCCATTCGTCTGTGATTTTAACGGGTGAGGGGTCAGTTTAGTACTATCCTCATTCTTGTGACAGGAATACGTTGTTCCACACATAATTAGTATTTTAATTTTGTGTCAATTTTAATTTTTTTTCATCAAAAAACCCCTACTATGTACCGTTCTATTAGTCTAGCTAGTGTTCCTGCATGAATTTCATGGCATTTCAAAATTAAAAAGCATGTTATTTTTGGGCCCTTTCCGGTTCAAAACTCTGTGTATAAAATAAACTATTATTTAAATAGTTTTCCAAAATTATATTAATATGTAAATCTACAGGATCTCTACCATTGTGAATTTGAACCACAATTTTATTTATAAAATACCAACCCATCCTGCTCCAGGACCTTCAGGCACTCTCCACGTCCCCAGGATAAAGTCAAAGTCCTGAGCTTGGTGTTCAAGGCTTTTCACAGCTTGGCCTAGTTCACACTTTGACGTCTCTCACTCCCACACCAATTAAATACCCCTGATGACCACTACAGACTTTCTCATCTCTGTGTATTTGCTACTGTTTTTAGTTTCTTCTTCTATCTCTTTCTACTTTCCCACCTAGACAACTCCTAGTCATACTCTTAGACCCAGCATAATTTTACTTCTGCAGTGAAATCATTCGAGTTTTCCCCCTGCGCCCTAACCCACCCTAGGCAGAATCGATCATTTCCTTCACTTCCAGAGCTCACTATATTACCGTCTATTTTGGGCTCATCACACAGCAGCAGGTGCAGATCCCAAGTTTCTATCCACTTGGAGCTTGGCAGGACGATCTGGCTGCTGGGGTGGAGGATGGTCACAGGGGCTTGTTCCCAAGCTCCTTCTCCATAGCAGGCCCACGCATGCCCATGCGAATAGCGATACTGAGTACGGAGACACAGCCAATTGTTCGTGTCATAGCTGTCATCTCCCTCCAGTCCTGAAAAGAAACACTGGGTGAGGACGTGACCACCACTGGGCATCAGACCCATCAGAGGGCAAGGCAAGCCCGGCTCTAAAATGTATTGATTGCTCTTCATGAATAAAGCACTCTTTGTCATTCAGTCTTTGTACTAAAGTTTCTTATGTTTCCAAATACCTCTTTGTCCTTCTTTGCCTTCTCAGCAGCCTACACACTTGGATAAGAGCATTTCCCTAAGGAGTATCGAGTGTATCGGTTAAGTACCGAGACACCTTAGATTACATTGTCTGCAAACAGGAACTGACGTAGCTTTATGCTGCTTTCATTCTCAACCTCAACAGCGGCCCTCCAGGCATGGGGTAAATTTAATAGAGGAAGCAATGTTGCCCGCTTGTCATTTCCAGAGCTTTGTCTTCCATCAGATGATCTGAGACAGTGTTAATTTCATAATTGATTCAAATGTACTACGTAGTAGGTTGCTTGTCTACAAGGTATAAGACCAATAATTATTTGAATAGAGATATGGAAAGTTTCATTCTTGGATAGGCATCTTTCAAGTATCTATCATTTATTCCCCCAGTACACGTGTTCCAGTAGAATGGGGCAGAGGAGAGATAAGAAATGTATAGATTAAAAACAACTGATTTAAAAGGAAGATGAAAGATTTTAAGGAATTTTCCTTACCATTGTGGAAAAGATTGTAAAATGTTTTAAAGTGGAATTTTCATGTTTTAAAAATTAGCTCTACCACTATACTTGCATAATCAAGCCAAGTTTACCTGCTGGGAGGGGACGAGCCAGCTGTCTTCAGCCCAGCCTGTATTTGCTGAAACAGCAATAGCCACGTCATTTGGATGTCTTCTATGTGCTAGGCTTTGGGCTGGGTGATTTCACAGGCACTTCATCTCATTTGGTCCTGACAACAACCCCAAAGGAGAATTTTATCATTTTTCAGTTTATCATTTATCAGTTTTCAGATGAGGAAGCTGAGGTGGGGAGAAGTTAAGGAGCTTATTCACCAAGACTGAGGGAACCAGGTGGGGAGGGGCCACGTGCTGTGGGGACCCCTTACCAGACCGGGAAGGGTCGGCAAGTCAGGGAAAGTGTCTTTAGATGATTGCATATCCTCTATCTCCTTCTTAAAAGTGTGCACTACATTCTGATGGGGGCTGAGAAACCGTGAATGACTTGGACCATTCCACAAGATCTGGTTGTTTTCATTTTCCACAACCTGACTTTGGGTGGTAGGGCCACGATAGGCCTGTGTAATTACTTTGGTCCTGTTGGGCCAGAACCCTCTAGGTTAGAATAGCCCCCACTTTTCTCCCATGTCTTGCAGCCTCAGGGTCCCATAGCCCAGGTGGGCTTTTCTACCACCTCTTCTGTGTCTTTTTGCTCCCCAGCTGTCTGCTAAACAGTGCCAAGTCCTTCTTGGTAGAAAAGAAAATCAGCCTAGCAGGGCAATTTTAAGCTGTTCTTTACGCAAAGGATTCCAAAAGCCAGCTGTTTTCAATCCACTGATAAGAAGGTTCTTTTGTTCCTGACTCAGTATCAAAGGAAATCTCTGAAAAAAGTGACTCTTCAAAAGAAAGGATTGTCTGAAATTATTAAATGTTGTGAGGCACTGCTGGCTCTAATATCTCCCTCTCTTCTCCCCACAGACTTACAGAAAGCACTGGGATCCTACATTGGGTTAAAGGGTCTTTACTTCATGGGATATTTGCTGTTTGGCCTGGGGACAGGATTTATCGGGCTCTTCCCGAATGTCTACTCTACCCTGGTCCTGTGCTCCCTGTTTGGTGTAATGTCCAGCACCCTGTACACCGTGCCCTTTAACCTCGTTGCTGAGTACCACCGCGAGGAGGAGGAGGAGGTGTGTTGTCATTTGAACCTCTGCCCTGGGTAACATCCAGGCTCACCTGAAGGCCTGGGGGATTTGGTAGGAACGTGTAGAGCAGAGCTGGAAGATAAGTGTTCTCAAAACAGCAGCACTGAAATGCCCCACCAGTCGTAACTGCAGTCTGGAGCAAGCATGCCCACAGCCCAGCCCTTCCCTCCGCCGTACTCTAACCCCTGTGCATCTGGGGAGCTGGAGGGGAAGGAGTGTTATTCCCATCTGTCTGATTAGGAAAAAGGGGCTCAGTGATGCTGAGAAACCCGCCCACAATCACACAGAGCTAAAGAAAGGGGGACCCGGGTTTTCTACAAACACCCCAGGTCTCCCGGGTGCACTGCCAGCAGTTCTGGATGCCACCGTGAAGGTCCCCTGCTCCCAGCCACTGCAGAGGTGCACAGTGGAATTTCTGGGAGTTATTGGTTGAGGGTAGAAATTCCCGGGCAATGTTGTCCTTGGGAGTTTTAGCGCGTCAGACCCTGTGTGCAAGGAGGAGAGCTGGAGCCACGGATGGCCTCTCCACTGTGCTGCTCTGAGGGGGTCCTGCTCCATCCACATCCTGGAACTTGACTAGGGGAAGAGCCTAAGGAGTCTTATAAGAACACTAAATCGGGTATTTCCACAAAAAAAAAAAAAATTACCACTTCTTCTTATCAACATGTACAGCTTTCTCCCCCATGAAAATAGGCTTGCAGTTCCTTAACTGGAGCAGCAGTGTATTAATAAAAGGCACCTAGATAACATCGTGTTTAATCCATCCCAGTATGAAACTGTGAAAACATTGAGCACGTGTCCATGTGGCTACAATTCTGACCTTCTTTTCTCCACCATCTGATTTGGCAGCAGGGCAGAGCCGCACCAGAAGTTAAAATGTTTCAAACAGGAGTTGCGGCTGTCCACATCCCCTGGCAAATATTGTCACTAATGTTCCAGTGCATGACAGGGGTGTTGCCATTAAAGAACGGTCCCTCTGAGAATGGTAAGGGAGAAACACCCCTGCTTTGGACTCAGAGAAACCTGGATTCAGATCTGGCCTCTCCCACTCAGAAACTGGGTGACATTGGGGATGTAACTTATTTGTTTGTTAAGTAGCACTAAGAATGAGTTATTTTTAGATGAAGTAATATGTTCACATGGTTCAACAACCCCAGTGATAGGCCGAAGTGCACACTGTGACGGGGTCCCCTCCACACTCTCCTGTCCCTTCAGCCCCGACATACTCCCACTCGTTAGCTTTTTGTTTACCTTGCCAGGATTATTTAATGATAATCAAACAAGTATGATTTTCCTTTTTCCCCCTTCTTACTCAAAGGATAAATGCATGTTTCTGCACAAAGCTGTTTTTTTTTTAAATAACTTAATAGTTTAGGAAAACATCAAACTCTCAGAGCCTCAGTTTCCTTATGAGGCAAATGGAAATAATAATATCCACTTTTTAGGGTTGTCAGAAAATGAAACAAGATAGTGTGTGTAATGTGCTTCGCATAGTGACTACTTAGCACCTAACAGACTCAAAATATGGCAGCTAGTATTATTATTGTTGCCATGGGGATCATGATAATAATACGTACATCAAGGGAGGTGGTGAGAACAATTAAAGTAACAAAACAATCTTGTACAGGCCTAGCACCTAAGAGCTACCAATAAATGGCAAAGTATCAACCAGTTCAGACCAAATATCAAATATTAACCAAACATTAATATATTAACCAAATACCAACCATATTTTGAAAGGTTGAAATGCTTTTTGATGTTGCTTCCCTTAAATACCAGTGATTAAATATCCTTCTGAAAATATTTGAATTTTGAACACTAAGGAAGAAAAAGAATGGAATATTTATTGAGTTTCCACTACATGTATTTATTGGCTTCTTAGGAAGAGATAATATTGCATTTATTAACCATTTAACCCTCATATGTGTTAATGGTGGAATTTAAGACTTTGTCACAGGTAGAGAAAACAGCTTCAGGTAGGAGGGTGGAGCTTCCCCCTGACCCTAAGTCAGGGGTTGGCAGACTATGGCCCACTGACCACATGTGGCCTGCCACCTGTTTTTGTACAGTCCATGAGCTAAGAATTCCTTTTACATTTTTAAATGATTGAGAAAAATTCAAAAGAAGGATAATATTTTGTAGCAAGTGAAAATAACATGAAATCAAATACCAATGTCTATAAAGTTATATTGAAATATCAGTTCATTTACAGATTGTAGCTGCTTTTGCACAATAGCAGAGTTGGATAGTTACAACCAAGACCGGGTGACCCACAAAGCCAAAGGTATTTACTACCTGGCTCTTTACAGAAATAGTCTGCAGATCTGTTCCCTAAATGAAAATTCCCTGTAGATCAAATACTGTTCCTGTGCTTCCCTTGCAGAGGCAGCAGGTTCCCGGAGGGGGCCCAGACAGCAGCGGGAGAGGGAAGGGCGTGGACTGTGCCGCCCTCACCTGCATGGTGCAGCTGGCTCAGATCCTGGTCGGAGGTGGCCTGGGCTTGCTGGTCAACATGGCTGGGAGCGTCGTCGTTGTGGTGATCACAGCCTCCACAGTGGCACTGATCGGCTGTTGCTTTGTGGCTCTCTTTGTTAGATACGTGGATTAGGTCAATAAAGAGACATTGACCCTAACTTCAGACACAGTGGGACACGTGGCAGGAAGCCAATCTTTTCTGGAGCTCTGCATCTTTAAGGTCTGCCCACTGGATGCCCGGTGTTGTGACTTCAGCCATGCTATCTGCCCACCTTTCACTTTCAGCCAGTCCTCTGCACAACAGTCCCCATATTTCAGGCATCATTAGTCTGGGCTGTGCCTCCACGCACTGGTGGTAGCACCTACCCATGCCTTCCTCACCGTATCTCGGCGCAGGGGTAGGAGAGGCCGGGCGTGTTTCCCGCAGGACATTTCAGGCTTTCATGAGACCCGAGAAGCAGACTCATCCGACATACGATGCATGGATGTGTTCTATGACATGTTTTTTATTTTTTTAACCAGAGATCCATATATATAATAGTTGGGAAGTCATATACCTCACTAAATTCACAAATATTCAAAATATTACTAATGATTTATATTAATTTATT
>NW_012139858.1:1144741-1165323 GCF_000956105.1 Propithecus coquereli
ATAATTTCTTTCTATTTTTTAGTAGAGACGGGGGTCTCGCTCTTGCTCAGGCTGGTCTCGAACTCCTGAGCTCAAACAATCCTCCCGCCTCAGCCTCCCAGAGTGCTAGGATTAGAGGCGTGAGCCACCGCGCCCAGCCAGGTGCTGCTATTGATCTGCATTTTGTAGGTGAGGAAATTGAGGCAGAGGGGCATTGTATAACTCATCTGAAGCCACACAGCTTTCAAGAGCCAGGCTTTGACCCCAGGCTCTCTGGTTCTGCTGCTTCGTGTACGGATAGCATTTGGCCTGGTGGCTGGCACCGAGTGGGAGCCAGCTATTGTCACTACTGTTAAGGCTCGTCATCCTGTTCCCATCCCTAAATCTGCCCCAGGCTTATGTATTTGCCTACATAATTCCAGATCTGCCTGATCAGTACAGAACAGGGACTGGCCCAGATGTATTTAGAAGTTAAAGAAATTGTGTAGTTCCTTCTCCTGCTTCATCCAGAGTCCTATAGTATAGTCATTGCCTTGAGTGAACTTCTAACTGACCACAAACTTCAGTGCTGGAAAGGAGTCGGGAGAAAGGACACGAGCTACTTTTCAGAGCTGGGACATTTGGGATTTAAGGTGTTGCTTTTGTTTGCCTAGTGCACAGTAGAATGGGTGGGTTCAGTAGCATGGCCAGGCCCCTGCCGTGTCGGCTCATTCGGGATAGTGCTCCTGAGAAGAGAAAGCAGGCTCTGTTCCTTGGCAGGCTTTGGGTCCTCTTTCTCACAGCTGTTGGGTGAACAAAGGGTGCAGGCCCACTCCTAGCATTTGCAGGGGCAGAGGCAGGAGTGAGCGGAGGCCACGCACACAGCCCATCCCTCTTCCCTGCTCCTCCCACCCTTCTCTGTCAGCACCGGGAGAGTCCCGTGTGCGCTTTGGTGCCAGCCCATCCACAGGCTTCCACCCCCTCCACCCTCTACCATCCCAACAAACGAACCCCCTTAGGGACCCCTCACACCTAAGGGGGCACAGATGCAGTGGTTGGTCTGCCTTCTGGAGGGGGGACTCAGAAAGGGACACGTGAAGTCCTTGTAAATAGACTCGGGGCCATTTGGATGGGGAATTTTTGGATGGGGAATTCTGAGGCCTCACGTACTGGAGCATAATTTAGAAGGTGGGAGAAGGTGCAAGGGCAGAGCCAGGTCCTCCAGTGATGAAACCCAGGCAGGGGCCCTGGCTGCCTGGTCTAAGGGCAGCTCTACTGAAGACTGACAGCCTAAGAGCTCACCAGGGAGTGGATCCACTGTCAGCCTGGGCTGCAGCCTGCCTCCCCTTCCTCATCTCTCCCATGATCTCAAAGGCTGATCCCCGATATGTCACACTCACTGTTCCCCTTGCTCCTGCTCGGGCTTCCACTTTGCTGCTGCAATTCTCCCAATTGCCTCCTGTTAGTTTAAAGAGCCTGCTCTCTGCTGCTCCCTGGTTATCACACCTGTGACTGGGGCAGTGCTCAGTGGGGCCAGGCATCTGGGGCTCCCCTATGGATCTGGCCACTTATGCTGTGTGTGTGAGGAGGACAGGAGGGTGGAGGGCAGGGGACTTAAAATGAAGTGGCCACTTCTTCCTGCCCACCACTCACCCTCGTCACCAGCAGGGCACGCAGCGTCCTCATCCCACCCTAGGTGCCCCAGACTCCTGAAGTTTACCCCATTCTCTCCAGATCCCTGGTGCTCTCCAGACCAGGCTAGGCTGTCTTCTCAGCCCTGACTGAGTGTGGTGTCGTTTCACTTATCAACCTCCAAGCCTTGCTCCCCTCTCTGCACAGGGACTTCTCATTTTCTGCCTCCAGTCAAGTCCCCCTATTCTATTAGCACAGTCACTCCCAAATGAAATCATCTCATTCTTCTCGTGGAGCATGTGAAAACTATCCTGCCTCCCCCAGTCTTTCCCCCCTCCTTCATCCATCCTGGAGAAACAGTTCACAGCTGACTCAGAGGAGTGATCAGAAAAAACACCTGCTCCCAACCCCATAGCATGGGCAAATGCTCAGAGGACCCCATGTCACACAGCCCTCAGCACGACAAAGGAAACAGCACCAAACCACCCCTGTTGCTTCTCCTACCTGTACCTGGCCTCTGCAAGGTTTACAGATGGAATCATCTGTGAGTTTCAGTGTTTATTTCCTGAACATTTCTCCAGGGACTGTTCTGGTGTGTGAAGATTTGGAAATGGATGGATGAGCAAGCTGGGAAGGTGACCCATAGCTGAAGGCCTTCCTACCTGGACCCCCAAGAAGTTAAACATAGCCATCTTTGACCAACTACATGGTATGGGCTTTATTACAAGTGAAGTTATTTTTAGATGGAACATTGGATAGGCTATGGGGCTGAGGAAGGGGGCTACAGCAGGCATGTTCTCTCTCATACACACATGCATGAACACACACATGTACACTCAAATACGCAAACACTTACTGAACTTGACTCCATGGAGGTTTGAATGACTGGATAGAATCCAATTTAAGAAGCCTTTAACCACCTTTGGGAACCCAAGTATTTTTTCTCAGTATACCAATGACATGTTCTTTCTGGCAAAAATATGTCCTGTTCCCAGGCAAACAAAACAAATGCAGGGGCACATATATTCTCAATAGAAATCCCGGGAAATCCTAGGAGAAAGGGAAGGCACTCACCTTTGCTTTTTGCTTCCCCAACCAAGCATTTGACATTCAAACCTCAAAGCCTTTGATCACCACATTTCTTCATCTTCAAATGCCCTTTCTACCTCCTCAGCCCAGCCTCAGCCCAGCCTCCATTCTGCCTAAATTGTGTCCATATTTCCAGGCCCATCTCAAATAGTATTTTGATCAGGAAGTTTCAGACTCCCCAGCAGAATCAATCTTTCCTTCCTTTGTGTTCCTATAGTACTTTCTTTTAGCCTTGCTATGTCACTCTACTAATTGTTCCCTGTCTTATAGTACTGTGACCATGGCTGTCTGTCCATCTACACGTAGAAGTCAGAAATGTGTCTGGTTCATGCATGCGACCTCAGCACACAGCACAGGCTTTGGCATACAACAGGCACTCAAAAAGTAACTGCTGATTTCAACTGATTTGACCATTTCCTTGTTGATACTTCTGTCCTTGTGATAGACAGAGGTCACGGTCTTTGATCCCTCCTGTCATGTTCTCAGAAGCTCTCAGCTTTGGATTTGGACAAAGTGACCCTTTTTAGAGAGGTTGTTTTTTTTTTTTCCATGAAGATTTTGTCTCCAGCACCTTCTTTTTCCTAGTGTCTGTGGTAGCAGAAGCACACACTTCAACACACTTCCCAAGAATTCTGAGCTTCCCACTCATTACTGTATTGTCAGAATTGAAATGGCAAGTTGCTTTAGTAAGAATCTCCCAGTAAGAGTCTAATATCAGTGTTATATATGGATATGCTGCCATGTTACTGTTAGTTCTTTTCAGAGTTTACTTTTTAATTTATTTTGTACTTTGGGGACTTGTGGGGCTTATATTACAATCTTTCCTGGCCCAATTGCTATTCAATATCAATAAGTTTTCTTCCCAAAGGGCAAAGAAAGATGAATTTCACTATTTCAAGGCAAAAGCAGTATACTGTTTCCTAAAACAGCTAAACTTCTCAAGACTGCTCAGGATTCAGATCAGGCAGATTTGTTTCTGTGGAAAGGATGAGTTTCAATAATTTCACTGTGTCATGTTAGAGAAAGCAGGACAAGAGATACGGGTGTTGAGCCTTAAATCTCAGACACTACAGTACATTTTTAACCAAATTACTAAACAGTTCTGCTGTTCAAGAGGCGACTTAAACAGATATGTTTTTCTAATGATTATTTATTGTATTAAAATAACCATGCCAGTAGGTGCCTGCATTTCTAGTTTCTTAACCCCAAAGTTGCCAAAGAGAATAGTAGCACCTCTGTCGAAGCTGGCAGACAGCCACATGTTTGATCCTAGTTCTCAGAACAGCCTCAAGAAAGGACTTTGTGAGGGTCTTAACATCTTAAACTGTTGCAACCAGACCAGAGTAGTCATGAGAAATACGAGTCACTCTTCAGAGACAGCCCCATAGACTGGAGGTTAGGGAAGCATTCGTCATGCTTGCTCGGTGTGCAAAGCACTCTTTAGAATAAATGAACTTCAAGAAGGTAGTGTCCAGTGAGAATTCTTATCTCCTACCTTCTCTTGTCAATAATATGAGCAATTAAGAACCCCACACCTGAAATTCTGGTGATACCCTCAGAACAGCTTCTCCAGTACTCTCCTCCCTCTAGGACAGAGTTTACTTGAGTCTTCTATTCTCTTTCCCACTCCACCGCTCCTCTTGAAAAATCAGACTCCAGCTTCTAGGAATTTGGTTTCCAGGAACCCCCTGTAGCATTTCTTGTTCTTCTTATCTAAGCCTACTCCCCTGACTCCCCCCGTCCCCCACAAAAGTCATGGAGCCATTCCTCTACTTGCTGGTCCAGAGTCTCAAAAAAGGGGGATTTCGATTCCCAAAGGGGAAGGAGGGAGGAGCTGCAAAAGTGCCCCTGCTCCCAGTGGCGCTTTCAAGATGCTCCTGGGCCCAGCTCACCTGCAGCACGCTGATTAGAGCACACAGTGCCTCCAGGAACCCAGACTGCTCCAAGGAGAACTGGAGCGCCCAGGCTTCCGGCGCGCACGCACCGGGCGCTCCACTTCCAGCTCTGTTACCCAGTGAGCACGTGAGCCCCCTTTTCCCTCTAGGGGCAGTAGCCGGAAGTGGCTTCTCTATTCAGCCGGTCTAAGCACACCCTACCCGCTCCCTCCCTCAGCAACGCCACTGTTCAGAGAATCGCTCTCCCACGCTGGTGACAGGTGTTTTGCCCCTGGTGACTTCTGAGCCCAGAGGCCGTGCAGAGTCTTGGTCGGGCTCAGCCTGGTCCCGCTCACCCAGTCCGAGGTGATAAAAGATACAATGGCTCCACGGGAGGTGGCTCTCCCTCGCCATTCTCCCAGGGGCCAACCGAGATGGTCACTCCCATCTTCCAACCCCGAAAAGCTTTCTTGCCTCCAGCTCTAGGCTTCCGAAGCAGCCACGCGGCAAGTCAGACCCTGGCACTGGTGCAGCGCCCCCGCCGAGGCGCAAAGGAAAGGTCGTGTGGGCCGTTCCCTGGCTGGATACACCTCGAGCGCCCTTTCAGGCCCTTCATAGAAGTCGCTGGAACAAATGCCCTCAATTGTCTACGCATTGTTTGGCTACACTCCACTCCGTCGTGCCCTAATCTCTTTAATTCGTCACGATTCTCTTCCCTTTCGGGTGCCCCCACGCCTTGGATAGAGGAAGGAGAGGATGGGGGTGGGGAGCAGAGGCTGGTGGCCTGGCCCTGTGGGGCTGATCCCCGCCCCTTTGCCGGCTTCACCTGATGTCGCAGCACGCCCTCTCCGGAGAAGGTCCTCCGGCCTGTTCACAGGCTCCTTCTCCACGTTTCTCCCCATCTTCGTCCCACCTACTTCTTGATTGGGAGTGGGAGGCGGCAGCGTCCCCTAGTTCGTTCGCCTTTTTCCCCCGCCCCGGGAAGGCTATCTTGCCCGACAGCTCGCCCTCGGCCTCAGCCCGCGTCAGTACGCAGAGCTGCTGGGCAACAGGTCGTAGCGCCCCCCACTGTAGACCACCACTCCAGGCGGGTAGTAGAGCAGGTCTGGCTCGGCGGTGGCGTGGAGCGGCGCCAGGGCCTGCAGCCCCAGATCCTCGGGCTCCGGCTTGGTAGTGGCGGTGAAGGGACGCATGCTAGTGAGCGAAGGAGACGCGATGCGCCACAGCAGGCTCTTGAGCGCCTTGCGGAACTCGCGGCGCACGAGGCAATAGAGGATGGGGTTGAGGCAGCTGTTGGAGTGCGCCAGGCACACGCTCATGGGGAACGCGTACACCTGGCACAGGAAATACTCCTGGCTGAAGGGCACTGCGTTGAACTTGATGAGGATGCTCCAGGTGGTGAGCGCCTGGTTGGGCAGCCAACACAGGAAGAAGGATAGGACCACGATGGTCACTGACTTAGTGACCTTGGAACGTCTGCGGGCGCTGGCTCCTGCCAGGCCTCCCCCGGCTGCTGCGGCCCCGCCTTCGGTCCCCACCACGCGGCGGTCGGAGATGAAGCGCACCAACAGCAGGTAGCACAGGCTGATGATGCCCAGCGGCAGCACGAAGCCTAGCAGCACCTTCTGCGAGTGGTAGAGGCCCAGCCAGAACTGCCTGTCGTGGCCCAGCAGCTGGTCCGGGAAGCGCACCAGGCACAGCTCCTCGCCCATCACCTTGACAGTGGTGGAGAAAATGGCATTGGGCAGCGAGGCCAGCGTGGCCGAAGCCCAGATCAACACGCACAGCGCCTTGGCGGAGAAACAGCAGCTGTCCCTCAGCCTCTGGCCGCAGCATTCCCCCCGGCCCTGTCCTTGGGTCCAGTGGCTCTTAAGAGCCGAAGCCACCGAGTGGTAGCGTGCCACACTCATGGCAGTGAGGAAGAAGACGCTGGCGTACATGTTCATGGACGTCACGATGGACACGATCTTACACATGGCCTTGCCAAAGGGCCATTTGAAGTCAAGCGCGTTCTCCACTGCCCAGAAGGGCAGGGTGAGCACGAACTGAAAGTCCGTCAGCGCCAGGTTGGTGACAAAGAGGTTGATGGAGGACTTGCGCCAGCCCTGCTTGCTCTTCATCAGGTAGAGCACCAGCAGGTTGCCGGCCAAGCCCAGAGCGCAAACCACCCAGTACACGACGCTGATGAGGATCCGCACCCAGGCCTCGATGTCAGCGCTGGCAGCCCCGCCGCTGCTGGGGGGATGCCCTGGCGCCGCGCCGTCCGGCAACTCCAGCCCCAGCTCCCACCATAAGTCCTGAAGCCGCAGCGACGCGTTGCCACTCGCGTTGGCCACTTCCAGAAGGTCCGGGATCAGATTGAAGAGTTCTGCGAGCTTGTCCCCTCCAGTGGCCTTATTCATGGTGGTTATCGCGGCTGCAGCAGCCACTGGAATGCGCAGGTGCTTCTGGGGAACAAGACGTACGGGAACACGGTTCGCCCGGGTGTTGTCCCCAGGTGAGCGCGCGGGGCGTGCGCGGGAGCTTTCAAAGTGGCTGCTGAAGATAGAGCGGTCCGCGCGCACAGCACCGCCCCGGGCGCAGGAGTAGAGCTCAGCCTCTGCTTTGGAGCGGAGTTGAGGAGTGCAGCTCCTTAGGCGAGAGGTTGGCGTCCAAGGGCTCTCGGGCCAAGTTCGGAGTCTCTAGATTCCCACTCTACAACTCAGACTCCCCTCCCGCCTCTGTTTCCCGTTGTCACTTGGGCACTGGCGCATAACTCACCCCGCTGCTCAAGAGCGCGTGGGGCCGCTCCTCTTGCAAATACCTTGGTCGGTTTCCTCCGTTGCTGCTTGGACTAGGTTTCCGTCCTTTGAGAGAAAGAGCTCGTAGATTTCGCCCACCTCGCTCTGCCTGCAGGTATGTGAGTGTCTCGGTCTCTCAGCTGTTGTCCACTCCGAGTGGGTTGCCTGCGCGCGCACCGGAATTCCATTGGCACCCGCACTGCTGAGGCGGAGGCGGCAAGGAGCATGCGTAGCCCCGCGCGGAGAGGGGGCGCTTTCCGAGGTGCTGAACCCAGCCGCGCCCCCGCCGGGGAGGAGGGGGAGCTCGGTGGCAGGCAAAGCCCACTGGTCAACTCCCCTTTTCCTCTCCGAAGTCCCAGTAGGAAATGGTCGTAATCCGTTATTTTCCTTTGTGGTGGGAGAAAGTCTGCTTTGACTTGCGTTTCCTCTTCCTTATTCCCAAGTATTACGATTAGAAGTTTTTTTTTTTTCTTCTTCTTTCTTCCCCAGTCCCACTTTATCATTGAAATTATTCCATTTGGTCAAGGATGTTTCTAAAATTGTGCTGTCTCCTGCCCGCTTTTCTTTTTAAAAGCAATGATAGTGGCCTCTTTTCATTCCTAAATCTGATGATGGGTGCTTATTGCGTACACAACGCTGGCTCCGCGATTCCTTCTCTAATTAGCTGATCGCTTATGCGGTGTCCCGGGATTGTCAGGATTTTCGAAGGATCTTCATATAACAGAATTCTGGGTTCTAGTGTTGCCCCCACTTGGTGTATTCTGAGAAGTGGAGCTAAACAGAGCATATAATTGGCGAGCAGACTTCACAGACATTAAATGCCACCTGTCTCGCCATCGGCCCAAAGCACTTCAACAAATTGTTTGATCACATATACCCGATTCTCTCTTTACCTAGATGCGGATGGAACAGAGGATACCATACGGCTGATTTGGGGCCATCAGCCTCCCATTTCCACTACTATTATAATCAGAACCCTTTATTAGGTGTTGCCTAGAACAATGGAAGTAAATTCTAAGGAATCTTCTAAGGTAATGAGTGAAAACCCCTTGAATTACTTCTCAAGTTGCAGTTCATTTAAATGCCACGTCAACTTCTTTAGTGTATATTACATTTTTAAGGATTTACTTAAGAAATTTGAAATGTTTTCACAGTCTGGGACTAAACCGAAACAAAAGTATCTTAAGCATAACTGTCCTCACTCCTGGGGTAATGCAGAATTCCTGGCTTTACTTAGAGAGATAAAGAGGATGTGACCTTCAATAAGAGGAGATAAAAACACCTAGTAAAAAAAGAAACATGGTATGGAAAGCATATACAGGGAAACAAACAATTGTGATTCCAAAGCGAGAACACAGTTCCGAAGAGAACACACTCCGCTATAGACACTGCTCTGTCATCCCGCTAGAGGGCGCCAGGGCTTTAATTAAAAACTAAACCAAACTGAAGCCTGCTTCCTTTGATCAGTTCTAAAATGAAGATCAGCCCTGCCCTGATTATTCCTCCTAAACCACGGGTTACTTCTGCGGACACCTCTTATCCCTGTTTTATTTGCCTCACCTTTACACTCTTTTTTACTAGTTTTTATCTCCATGAAATTTCTCTCTCCCTCTCTGGCTTTCTCTCTTGCTCGCTCTTTCTTACTCTCTCTTTCCCCCTCTCTCTCCCCCCCTAATATTTCAAGGAGCTATTGAAAAACAAGAAAAACCTAGGGCATACCCTAAAAGCCTTCTGCTGTTAAATTTTTGGTATGTTCACTCTAATAACCTCCACCTCACATATACACAGCTTTGATGTTTCAGTGCTTCTCGTCTGACCCAGGGACATATCTACTTGATCTGCTCTAAAAACACATGTACATATTCACACATTATGAAGAATATTGTGGGAACTTCATTCAATTCATCTCGCACTCGTTGGCCACTTGCTCTTTGCCAGGTAGGCTGAAAGACAGGCTATGATGAAAGTCCTCTACTTTGATCTTCTCTGGAATGCTCACTCTATTATTTATTTGTTTATTTATTTGTTTATTTATTTATTTTTAGAGATGGGGTCTCACTCTGTCACCCAGGCTGGAGTGCAGTGGTGCAATCGTAGCTCACTGTAGCCTGGAACTCCTGGGTTCGAGTGATCCTCCTGCTTCAACCTCCTGAGTAGTTAGGACTACTCAGGAATGTGCACCACCACACTCAGCTAATTTTTTTATGTTTTATTTTTTAAGAGATAGGACTTCACTCTGTTGTCCAGACTGGTCTTACACTCGTGACCTCAAGCAATCCTTCGTTGCTGGGATTATAAGTGTGAGCCACCATGCCCAGCTAAAACCCTTAATCTAATTGAATGTGCAATTTACTAGTGTCTAAGACTATATTTTTTGTTTAGTCTTGTGCATGACTAGGTTATCTAGAGTGTAACTATTCATGCCAAATGTATGGACAATAATTTTAACTCTTTTATTATTTCTCTTTTATTTTTTAAGGGATGGGTGGACAATAAGTGGTTATACCTTGATGGGATATTCCAGTTTTAGATTTTTTTGTTGTTGTTGTTATCTCAAGGCTACTCTATATTGGTATTTGAATAAACCATAAAGTTGGAAAGATGCAGAGTTTGTTATATTACCTACACATTCTTCTTCTTTGTCCTCTTTCTCACCTAAATTGAGACCAGGAGGGGGCCTGCAGGTAAATTCTGTTAGCAGCAAGAAGCACTCTGTCCTCCATGGTGGCAGGATATGGGACCTTGAAACCTTTTCTTGGGCTGCTTTTGTGTTCCTGAAGCCATGTGGGCCATGCAAAGCCATGAGTAAGGACAGAGTAAAAGCATAGCCTAGCATATAACCACTAGAAACCCACAGTCACAGAATGTAAGAAGTCACTTGGCCTGGCATTTTGCAGAGGAGGCCTGAAGAGACGAAGGGATTTGCCCAGAGTCTTGCCACTAGGAAGTAGCCACACCAGGTCTAAACATAAGTCTCTTGACTCTCATGTGACATCTCTTGGTCTATGCTTCATTTGCCTACTTGGATCCAACTCTTCCATATCCAGATTTTTCAACAAAAGGATGGGTGATAGGCTGAGACTCCAGGTCACTCAGAGGCCTGAGCTATAACCTGGGGACACCTGCTAGTTGTCCTGAGCCCCGTCCCAAAGTGCTGGGATTACAGGTGTGAGCTGCCACACTCAGCCTCTGCTGTGTTTTTAAAGATTAAGGTTGTACTTCTGAACTTTAGGTATTTATAATTTAATTAGAGAGATAATATAGTGACATGAACAGTTGAGTGAATATATAAGGTTATAATTCAAACAATGTGATATATAATTCATGGGTAAGTAAAGGCAAGGGTGTGAGTTTGAAGGAGCCTGCAGTCACGCGGAGAGCTTGTTCTGGGAAGACTGCAGTGTGGCAGAAGAACTTGAGCTGGATCTAGATACGGGGACAGGAAATCCTTTCTGAAGTCAGGTTAGAGAGGAAATAAATAGTCAGAACTTCTACATCCTGAAATTCTACGTGCAAAGTGGGTTTTCCGATACAGGAAAATGATATGTTCTCTCTAGACCTCCTTGGAGTATGTGCAGGTGCCCCTCACACTGCATTACTTCCTTTAAATCTGTACATGTTACGGATCTTTTATTCTATCATAATCGTGAATTGAGTTCTTACAATGCACAAAGCAATGCGTTAGGTATTTGGACATTTAACCATAACAGTGATACGATGTAAATAATAATGGAAGCCATGAGAACCTTTCACATTTGTTTGGATACTGTATCAGCTTCCTATGGTTGTTGTAACAAATTACCAGACCGGGTGGCCTAAAATGACAGAAATCTATCCTCACAATTCCCGAACCTAGAAGATAGAAATCAAGGCATTGGCAGGGTTGGTTCCTTCTGGAGGCCTTGAGGAAGAACCCATCCCACGGTCTCTCCTAACTTCTGCTGGTTCTTAGGCAATCCTTGGCATTCCTTGGCCTGCAGCTGCATCACTGCCATCTGTGTCTCTGTCTCTAGATGGCATTCTCCTTTTTGTGCACATCTCTGTGTCTCTGCCTTCTCTTCTAATAAAGATACCAGTCATTGGATTAGGGCCCGTCATAATCCAATATGATCTCACCTCAACTAATTACTTCTGCAAAGACTCTATTTTCAAATAAGCTCACATTTACAGGTCCCAGGGGACTTGAACATAGCTTTTTGGGGGACACAATCCTATATTACCTACTATAAATAATTGTGTATCCTGCACAAAGGGTTTTATCTGCATCAGCTCACCTACTGATCACAACCAGTAAGGTTCATACTATGATTATCTCAAATCTGTATTTCCAGCCCTTTATCTACAGAACTCCAGAGCTGTCCATCCAAGTGCTCCTTGACAGTTCCACGTGGTAGCTAATTTTCCTTCGGATTTTTCAATCTTAGTTAATGGCATTACTATTCACATAACTGTTCAAGCTAAAAACCCAAGAATCATTCTTTATTTCTCATTTTCCTTTACATTCGATCTAAGCCAACCTAGTAGATTCTGCTAGCCTGTTTTCAGAACAAAACAAACAAAACAAAACAAAACTTTTTTCCCTGAACATGTTGCTTACTTCTCTCCATTTCCACTGGCCATATTTTGTATTAGTTATCTCTTTCTGAATAACAAATCATGTTAAAACTTTATGGCTTAAAACAACAAACATTTATTATTGCAGTTTCTGTGGGTCAGGAATCCCGGTGCCGCATAGTACCATTGGCTCAAGGTCTCTCACGAGGTTGCAGTCAGACGGTCAGTCTGGGCTGTGGTTTTATACGAAGGCTTGACTGGTACGGAGGAGAAACTAACTCTAAGCTCCCCTGCAGGGTTGTTGGCAGACCTCAATCTTTCACCCTGTGGGATTCTCCACAGGCTGCCTCACAACAGGGAAACTGGTTTCCACCAGGGTGAGTGATCTGACACAGAGGGAGTGCTTGGTGTGAAAGCTGTAGTCTTATTATAACCTCATATCAGAAGCGACCCTCCCACCATTTCTGCTGCATTCTATTTTTTAAGGGTGGGTCAATAAGTCCAATTCACACTGAAAGAAAGGGGAGTTATACATGAGTCTGACTACTAGGAGGCAGGAACCAGCGGGTGCCATCTCAAAGCCTGTCTACCACAGCACAGCACAGCAGGATGTCACGATATCTAGCAGAAAGCAGGACTTGAAGAGATAATCAGCTAAGCAGATTTCAATAGCTATGCACTACTAGGACAACAGAGATTGAAGTTCCAACCCAGTAAGGTACAAGGACATAAGTAATTAGTCCAGGCTTTCAGTTGAAACTCAGGAAGGAACACATCCTAAGGGTAAGTTCTATACCCTATTCTTAACAACCAGAAAATACACATTTTCTTCAAGTATACATAGAACATTCACCAAAGGAGACCACATGCTGGGCCAAAATAAAGTTTCAAAAAATTTCAAAGGATTGAAATCATATAGAGCATGTATTCGGCACACAGCAAAATGAAACTAGAAATCAATGAAAGAATGATAACTAGAAGTCCCCAAATGTTTCAAAATTAGGCAACACTCATTAAACAACCCATGAACTAAACTTCCAACTCAAAATACTCGATGAAGACAAATAAATTACTTCTGAAGAAAAATGAAGTGTGGAAATATTAAAAATAGGAGCAGAAATATACACAGAAGCCCCTGCTATGCCACAGATTAACCTTTTAGTTGCTGAGTCATAGAGAGATGGGGAAGGAGGTCTCAGGAGAGAACCAGAACAGCCTGAGGCAGGGGTTACTCAGGGTGCCTGGGCAGTGGGTAACCTGTAGGTGTAGAGATATGTAAACATTTTTAAAAACTTCTCCCGTTGTACTCACTCATGCCAGTTGAATATGAATATGGGGTCTTCTCAATATGGTCCCACCTTGTATCGCACCCTCTTGCTATCTCCTCCCCTCCAGCTACAACCTCCCAACCCTGAATTGTGCTGACACGAGCCCACGGGTCATCCCCAAGTTCTGAAACAATCTCTCCTCTTTGCCTGCCATATTATTCCCTTTGCTGGATGGACATTTCTCTCCTATCCCCGTTGCCTACTGAACTACTAATTGTTCTTCAAGTTTCAACTCACACATTATATCTCTTGAAGGATTTCTATCATTCCCAGTTATTCCCAGTATTCCCTAGAGAGAATTAATTATTCTTTCTTTTCTCCTGTGGGACTTGGCATGAATATATATTATAGTGCTTATTACTATCTTAGACAACACAATAATCAATAACTATCCCTCCTCTATATTGAATATTTCTTTTCTTCCCCCAACCCCGTCAGATTAATTTTTTTTAAGAGATGGGGTCTCACTCTGTCTCCCAAGCTATAGTGCTGTGGCATCATCATAGCTCACTGCAGCCTTGAACTCCTGAATTCAAGCAATCCTAGCCTTAGCCTCCCGAGCAGATAGGACTACAGGCTCATGCCACCACACCTGGCTTAACATGAATATTTCTTCAGAACTATACCCATGTCTAATCCATCTTTGTATCCCCAGCTCCTGACATAAGGCCTGTAAAATTATATGCAGCTTGAACCCCAAATGAGTCATTAATTCCTTTTCTGACCACTAACGTATATTTAACAGTAAGAAAGCAATTCCCGGTTAGAATACCCTGCAGGAATCTGTAAGCTCTGTTTCAGACATTTCTCCACTCCTCCTCTGAACATTCCATACACTTACAACCTGGCCGTGGCCATTCTCCATGTGTGGGAGGCAATATTCCCCTGACCTTCGCCCCAGTTAAGGGAGCCTCAGTAGTCAGGGTAACAAGCAGGGTTCCCGGTCAAAGAGTAAATGGGGACTTGTTTCGGCAGAAGATATTAAAATGGGTCTGGATTACTTCACAGCATTCTGAGGGCAAAATTGATCACATTGCCGTATTTTTCTAGATCAAATTAAAACTACCTTAAGGCTCCCCTGACTAAGTTGGAGAGGCATTAAGACCAATCAACTTTGGTGACCTCCTCCTCTTCAGCTCTACCCTAGGGCTCATGTAGTTCAGAGAAGAGCCGGAGGGCCCCAGTCCCCTTGCCATGCTGGCGCCCTGCTGCTGTTGCTTGTCCAGGTCTGAGTGGCCTGAAAAGTTGGGCAGCTCCACCAGCAGCCTCTCTCTTTTCATGCTGCGCTCAGCTCTGGACCCCTCTGCCGAGTGTCTCATCGTGAAGGTCCCCCATGTCCAGTCCTCACAGACACCATGCAGGTATCCTCACTTAGGGATGCTGCATGCAGGCAAGCTTCAAACCCCTTCCGGACTCTCCACACTTTCTCCTACCCCAGTCCCTAAGGTTCACGATCGGGGCTTAAGCACTTCCTTTTTTAAATTGTTGAACCACATCTCTTCTACTGTTGAGAAATGACTCAAGCTAATCACGGCAAACCCTCTAAAACAGTGGTTGTCAAAATGTGCTCCCTGCGGGCAGCATCAACAAGACCTGGGAGCTTCTTAGACATGCACATTCTCTGGCCACACCTGATACCTACTGAATCAGAAACTCTGAGGCTGGGATGCAGCAATATAGATTTTAACAAGACTACCAGATGATTTTGATATATTGAAGTTTGAAAATCACTATTCTAAAACAAAGAAGTAGCTTTTCCTAACTCCCACTCTGAAACATATTAAGAAGGAAAGGAAGAGAAAAAGAAAGAAAGATAGTTGTTAGCTATTCTTCCCCTTTAAGAAAATCCTGACAAAAAGACAATAAGGACGTGAGGAAATTGAGGGTGGTCCAGTTATAAGGATTGACTACTTTTCCCTTCTAAGGTCATGAGTGTCCATGAGAGAAAAAAACAAAACACAGTGACATTTCCAATTGGTAATTTTGCCACAGAATAAACTCCTGATGCATTGTTTCCTTAGCTGTTTTAGAATCTCTTGAGAAGCTTAAAAACATTCCAATCCCTGGGTTCCTCCCTCTAGGAATTCTGGTTTAATAGGTCTGGATTGAGATCCAGATGTTGTTATTTTTGCAAAGCTCCACAGGCTATTCTAATGTGCAGCTGAGGTTAAGAAACATCACCCTAGATCCCCTGTAGTTTTTTAAGGATGACGCAGGTGATCTTAACTCCCTGTTACCTTCTAGGTTTGCATGTGACTCAGTGAGGAATGGACCGGGAACATGCAATCCTAGGTTCTTCTAGTTGCCTTATAGTCAGTCAAGAGTTGACATTCCTGCTCTTTTCCTTGTTTGTTTACAATGTTCAATTGTAGCATTCACACATAGGTCTAACAAAGTCATCAAGGAATGTCTTTGAATATCAGCCCCTATGCTGTTCCCTCCTCCGTATTATTGCAAACTAACTTGGGCTGACTTTTTATGCATAGCTTTTAGGTTCTGCTTTTTATTATTTTATTGTAATTTTTTAAATTTTAATTTTTTTAGTGGACAGATAACATTGTGTGTTTCTATCATGTACAACACGATGTTTTGAAGAATGTATACATTGTGGAATGGTTAAATCCAGCTAGTTAACAAATGTATTACCTTACACAGTTATCAATTTTGTGGGGAGAGCATGTAACATCCATTCTCTTTACATTTTTCCAGAATAAAGTATATCATCATTAACTATAGTCACCTTGCTGTACAATAGACCTCTTGAAATTTATTTCTTCTATCTTACTATAACTATATATCCTTTGACCAACATCTCTCCATTCCTCCTTTCCCCTGACCACCCCATCCTCTGGTAACCACCATTATACTCTCTACTGCTACTAGATCAACTTTTTTAGGTTCTACATGAGTCTTTTTGCGCTTGGCTATTTCACTAAACTAATGTCCTCCAGGTTCATCCATGCTGTCCAAAATGGCAGGATTTCATTCTTTTTTTATGTCTACAGAGTATTCCATTGTGTATATACACCACATTTTCTTTATCCACTCATCTGTTGATAGACACTTAGGTTGATTCCATATTTTGGCTACTGTGAATAGTCCTGCAATAAACATGAGAGAGCAGATATCTCTTTGACATACTGATTTTATTTCCTTTGGATATATACCCAGTAGTGGCATTTCTGGATCATATGGTAATTGAGACCTGAGTAGACATTCTCAAAAGAAGACCTACAAATGGTCAGCAGGTACATTAAAAAATGATCAGTATCACCAATCATCAGGAAAATGCAAATCAAAACCACAGTGAGATATTACCTCACCTTAGTTAGAATGGCTATTACCAAAAAGACAAGAGATGACAAATATTGGTGAGGAAGTGAAGAAAAAGGAACCATTGTACACTGTTGGTGGAAGAACAGTATGGAGATTGCCCAAAAAGTTAAAAATAGAATTACCATGTGATCCAACTTTTAGATTCTTTTTGATAAGTCAATAGTCACCCACAATTAGAAGTGGGAAAGGGATGATCTTGGTTCCCTCCCTACCACGTCTTTACCAGTTTTCGAAGAAGAATATCTCATGCCAAATTCTGCCACACGCATTTATTTATTTATAAGCAGAAACAAAAGACTAATACACCTTTTTCTGTAGGCTCAGTGAATCTAGCTAGCATCTAGCATAAGCAATTCACTTGAGGAAAGTGCGATAATGTTCTATCCGCAGTACATGGCTAATGATGTGGTTGAAGTCAGAGTATTCTGAAGCCAGAGACTAGACATAGGTCTATTTATCAATCAGGCCAACGGTGCAACTTATAAAGATGGACTATATTCTAGATTCTAGAAACATATTTAAAACTTTGTTGTAATTGACACATAATGAAGTGCACAAGCTTAAAGTTTAACATTTGATTACAACATGCCCAGAAATAATCTATCCCTCTTTCAGATTCACTTGTTCTGATTTGCCTTCTCTTGCTAAAGATGAGTTTGCTTTTCCTAGAATTTTACATAATTGGAATCATAAATGTGTATCCTTGCTTTGTACTTTTTTTAAAAAAACTAGTTTTTCCACTGAGCATAATTATTTTGATATTTATCCATGTTACTGAATGTAGCTTGCTCCTCTTCATTACTGAGCATTATTTCATAGTGTGGATATACCACAACTTGTTTATTCATTCAATTATTGATAGATTTGGTTTGTCACCAGTTTTTGGCTATTACAAATGAAACTGCTATAAATATTCATGTATAAATCTTTGTGTGGACATATGCTTTCATTTCTGTTGGGTGAATACCAAAGAGTAGAATGATTAGGTCACATGGTAGGTGTATATTTAACTTTTTAAGAAACTGTTAAGCTTCAAAAGTAGTTGTACCATTTTGCATTCCTCCTGACAGTGTATGAAGGTTCCAGTTCCTACATATCAATACACTAACACTTGGTATGGTCAACCTTTAACATTTTAGCCTTTCTGATGTATTGTGATATCTCATCGTGGTCTTTTTTTTTTAATTTCAGCATATTATGGGGGTACAAATGTTTAGGTTACGTATATTGCCCTTGCCCTCCCTGCCCCCCAGTCAGAGCTTCAAGCATGTCTATCCCCCAGATGGTGCACATCACACTCATTAGGTGTGTATATACCCATCCCCTCCTCCCCACTCCCATCTGCCAGACACCCAATGAATGTTATTGCCATGTGTGCACTTATGTGTTGATGAGTTAAAACCAATTTGATGGTGAGTACATGTGGTGCTTGTTTTTCCATTCTTGGAATACTTCACTTAGTAGAATGGGTTCCAGCTCTATCCAGGAGAATACAGAGATAGGAGCACTCATTGCAGTTTTAATTTGCATTTTCCTAATGACTAAGATTTTTTTTTTCTTTTTTTAACTGAGCCCGCGCCAGAAGACTAATGATGTTAACAGTCTTTTCAAGTGCTTATTAGGTACCCACATATATTTTTTAGTGAAGTGTTCATTCAAATATTTTGCCCATTTTTATTGGTTGGTTGTAAGAGAACTTTACATAGTCACAATATATGTCCTTTGCTTTGCAAATAGTTTTTGCTGGTCCATGGCTCACCTTTTCATTTTTACTCTTCTTTTGGAGAGCAACAGTTCTTAATTTTAATGAAGTCCAATTAAATGATTTTTTAAAACAGTTTGTGCTTTTGGGTTATATATCTATTTCTTTTCCCCCCGCACCCCAACCCGGTATCTTTAGAAACTGTGAAAGCTTTTGGGTTATATTAAAAAAATCTTTTCCAAACCCAAGTTCACTAAAAATTTCTAAGGTTTCTTCTATTTGGTGTAAGTTCAGGGTCAAGTTTAATTTTTTCGTATGTTTATCCAGGTTTTCCAGCACCATTTATTGAAATGATTACTTCACTTGTTACATTGACTGGGAGCTATTTATGAAAATCCAATTAATAATTTGTGTGGGGATCTATTTCTATTTGAGTGCCTTTGGGCATATGAGAAAAAGGTCTTTATTTCACCTTAGAGTTTGAAAGTTTTTTTACTGATTACAGAATTCTAGGTTGATAGACTTTTTTTTTTTCTTTCAGTACCTCAGAGATGTTGCTCCATTGTCTTTTGGCTTGCAATAAATGAAAAGTTTGCTTCATTTAATTTTTGTTCTGCATGAAATATGTCTTATTTTTCTGATTGCTTTTGAAATTTTCTATTTATCACTGATTTTGAGTAATTGGATTGTGATATGCCTCGGAGGAGTTTTCTTTATGTTTTTTGTGCATGAGATTCATTGAATTTCTTGGATATGTGGGTTTATAGTTTTCATCAAATTCTGAAAAATTTTGGCCACTATTTCTTCAGATAGATTTTGCTCCCACTCAACCCTTCTGTGGACTTCAATTGCATGCATATTAGGCAGCTTGAAGTTGTTCCATAGCTCCTTGATGCACTGTTATTTTTTTTTTTTCAGTCTTTTTCTTTGTGTGTTCATTTGTATAGTTTCTATGTCTTCAAGTTCACTAATGTTTTCTTCTACAGTGTCTAAACAACTGGTAATACCATGAAGCATAGTTTTCATCTCAGATATTGTTTTCTTCATCCCTGGAAGTTTGAGTTGTGTCCTTTGTATTAATGTATCTCGTGTCTCTCTTCAACATGCTCATGCTTTCTCCTATCTTCTTAAACCTATAGAATATAATTATTATAACTATAAAAATATCCTTATCTACTGATAATTATCATCAGTGTCATTTCTGGGCTGTTTCTATTGATTGGCTTTTCTCCTCATTTTGAACTGCATTTTCCCTCTTTTTTTTTTTAATATGCTGGATAATTTTTTTTATTGGATGACGTGACACACAGTGATTTTTACCTTGTTGAATGCTGGATATTTTTGTATTTCTTTAAAAATTCTTGCACTTGGTTCTGGCACTTTGGGTCATATTTTAGTTCTTTGTTAAACAGTTTGGTCTTTTGAAGGCTTGGTTTTTTGCAATGTGAGACCAGAGCAACCTTTATTCCAGGTTTAATTTTTCTCCATTACTGAAGCAATATTGCTCTGATTTCCTGTATATTACAGGTTTGTTTTGTTTTGTTTTTTTCCAATTTAGCTTATGGGCAAGCAAACTCTTCTGGGCCCTATCTATTCACTGGAATTATTCCACCTGAAGTTTCCAGTGCTTTTTTTCACCTGCCTCAGGTAGTTTCCTCACATGCATGGGGTTAGCAGTACTCAGTTAAAGGCTCAAGGGGAATCCTCTGCAAATTTCTGGAACTCTCTATATATGGAGCTCACTCCTCTCTGGGTAGGTCCTTCCTCTTCTGTAGTCTGCTCTGTGAGCTCCTAGCCACCTTGCCCTCCTCCAATTCTTAGCTGTCTCCTCAACTCAGAGAGATCATTGTGCTGTTCAGGGTCTCACCTTCTCTCCCTGTACTGCAACCGGGAAAGTCTCTCTAGAAAGTCAGATGGTCATCCCAGGTATCACATCACCTGTTTGCTTTCTCTCTGGGATTAAATGTCCTGTGCTGCTTATTGCCCAATGTCTGAAATGCATTGTTTCATATATTTTACCTAATTTTTTTAGTTGTTTGAGTTGAAAAGGCAAATTGCATCCCTATGACTCCATCAAAGTTGAAAACGGAAATTCCTTTTGCTAGATATTTGTATCCTGTTTATACAAGGTTGGGGGGGGCTGTCTCTATAATATCTTAATCAAGCCACATCTCTTGAACATTCTAGTTAAGACACATCTGGCGTTTATCAGAGACAAAGATAGTTGAAGTACATTTAGTCACTGACTTGAAGCATGAATTTTTGATTACATATTATCACCCTTCTCCAGGTTCAGATTCCTGTTTCTAGGGTATAAATGAAAAATATT
>NW_012139858.1:1167408-1170558 GCF_000956105.1 Propithecus coquereli
AGGTGTATAAGTCAACACATATAAAACTGTACACTTTAAACGTGCAGTTTATTGTATGTCAAATTATACCTCAATAAAGCTGAACAAAAAGATTGGTAGTCTTATGGTATATCATGCACTGCATAATGATGTTTTGGTCAACAATGGACCACATTTACGACAGTTGGTCTCATTAGATTGATTATGATGGAGCTGCTCTTTACAGATGTATCATTTTTTATCTTTCATCCCTTGTTTTTACCGTACCGTTTCTATGTTTAGATGTGTTTGACACACAAATACTTGCCATTGTGTTACAATTGCTTACAGTATTCAGTACAGTAACATGCCGTACAAGTTTGTAGCCTAGGAGCAACAGACTGTAACATATAGCCTAGGTGTGTAGTATGCTATGCCATTTAGGTTTGTGTAAGTATACTCTATGATGCTTGCACAATGACCGAATCGCCTAATGACACATTTCTCAGAATGCATTCACATCGTTACACGTGATGCATAACTGGATATTTTTACTACTACCTGAACTAATCTCATGTACTCACTTCAAAGTTTCTTGGGGGCACAGCTGATGTTCTGCTGTCAGTGATGCCAGGTGGATACCAAAGAGCAGTGATAAATACCAGACAGGCCCTCTGAGACAACAGCAGGACTCCCTGACATTCAGCCGGTGTCCTCTGAGGAGGAGAGGTCCACCCCAGGCTCCTCTTAGGTTTTTGGTTGAGCTCAGGGGTTAAGAGAACACAATGAGCAGGGTAACTGGGGCTGTCGACATTCCTTGGCACTCCATACTTTCTGCCACCACTGTGCATGAGGGAATTTCTAATCTGGTCAGATTTCAAGGACATTGATTGAGCTGCATGTACGGAAGGGTGGAGTTATTGTTTCTTAACTGAACAAACTCAGTCTTTAGTCTCTCCTTTCCATTTTATCTTTCGTGTAGCCCAGTATGCAGAGCTAGGACTCCTCTGCAGCCCTTACCTCCAGTCTGAGCTATTGCGTCACCTCCCCAAAGCTCCTCTCACTCAGTTTCAAGGATATCACCCTCTCTTGATTCTTCTATCTCACTGGCCTCTCCTCACTCTTCTTTACTGATTTCTCTTTATTTCTGATAACTCTAAATATTGTAGCACCTCAGAGTTCAGTCCTCATGTCTCTTTTCTTGTCTGCTAAATTCACTCAGTAGGTAATCTCATTCTGTTTCATGGCTGTCAATGGCATGCACACACCTGTGATGTCTGCCAAATGGATGCCTCCAACCTGGACCTTTCTCTGAACTCCAGTCTTGTATAGTCAATGGCCTTCTTGACATTTCCATTCATATGTCTAAGAGACATCTAAGCATATCTCAAGAGGAACTTCTGATTTTCCCCATCCTCACCAGATATTTTCCACCCTCCGTCTTACCTATCTCAATTATTGGCAATGCTAAGCCTTATAATCATCCTTGACTTCTTGCTTTCTTTTGTACCACACATCCAATTCATTAGAAAGTCCTGTTCATTCTACCTTCAAAATACATCCAGAATCTGACCAATTTTCACCATGTCTTTTGCTACCACCTGATCTAATCCACCATTATCTCTTCCCTGGGTTAATCCAATAACCTCCGAACTGCTATCTGTACATTTCCTTTCTTTCTCTACAGTCATTCTCAATCCCACACCCAAAGAGATCCTTTTAAATCTGAAGGCATTCCTGTCACTCCTCTGTTCAGAAACCCCCACTGGCTTCTTAACTAGCTTGGGGCAAAATCCAAAGTCCTCACTATGGTCTCTAAGGACCTATGGGACTCTCCCCTTCACCATCAGTCTCCCTTTGCCCACGCCCTGCATCCACTCCAAACTCCTTGCTTTTCCTTGAGTTCTTCGAACATATTCCTACTCAGTCCCAATTGACAGTCTTTGTTATTACTGTTTCCTTAGCCTGGAATGTTCTCCTAGTTATCTATGTTGCTCAGATTCTTATTTCCTTTAGATTTCTAATATCATTTTTATTGGAGAGGCCATTCTTGACACCCCCTCCCAATATAAAACAGAAATCTACCCCTCTCAATCACTCCTGCTCCTCCCTAGCCTTGCTATTATTTTCCATTGCTCTTGCCACTGGCTCACATATTATGTATTTACTTGTTTATTCTTTATCCCTCTACCTCCCACAACCCCAAACTAGAGCATATGCATGCATGCATGAAGAGTCTCTGATTATTTCATTAATTGCTATACTCCCAATATAGCAATAATAGGACATAATAGGCAGTCAATACATGTTTATTGAATAAATAAATGAAGTATTCTCTTTTTGCTAAGGCAGTAGCACTCAAAGTTTCCCTGATACATTCCATTTCTAATTTCTTCCTCTCCTTGGGAACAATGGGAACACTATTCTTTAATTCAGACTCAATCTTTAAGGCAGAGTGAAAGAAAGGGTACCCATGTGGCTGAGGACCAAATTAGGACCTGTCTGATAATGCTGAGGTCTACAGCTGCCAGCATGGAGGCTTTTGCCCAGCTGTACAGAGGTGACCATACATGAGCACTTAACTGGCTAAGTTCTACTGTATGTGTGTCATTATTATTAGGTTTTTCTAATTTCAAGTTCTATAGCATTTACCATGTGTTAAATCATTATAAAGAATGAGAACAGCCTGCAACATTTGTTTTTTATTCAGAAACAATCTTGAACTTACAGAAAAGTTGGAAGTGAAGTGTAGAGTTCAAAAAAAAAAAAAGAATCTTTTGTGGTCTGAACCACTTGAGAGTAAGTTGTCAACTAGATGCCCTGTCACCTCCAAATACTTTAATGTATTTATCCAACAAGCATGGATATTCTTCTGTAACCACAACCATCACAATCAGGAAATTTACAGCAGTACAATACTACCATCAAATTCTCAGTCCTCTTTGAAGTTTCTCTAACTGTCCTGGCAGTGTCCTTTGTAACAAAAGGATCCTATTCAGAATCATGTGTTGCATTTAGTTGTCGTATCTCTTTAATCTTCTTCAATCTGGCACAGGTTTTCAGTTTTCCTTTGACTTTCATAACCTTTTTAAGATAAAAAGCCAGTTTTTTTGTAGAATGTCCCTCAATTTCAGCGTGTCTGATGTTTCTTCATTATTAGATTCAGGTTACGTATCTTTGGCAAAAATATTA
>NW_012139858.1:1170643-1172530 GCF_000956105.1 Propithecus coquereli
AAAATATCTTGAATTAAATTATAGATATTGTACCCCTTCCCCCCAAAATAACTGCTGGTGGACTTAGAGTTGGATTTCAGTTGCCAAATCCTCACCAGCAGAGTGCCAGCCATTGGTCTCTTTCTCTTGTCTTTAGTTCAAGATTAATGCCAGAGCCAAAACCATATGCAGAAACGACAGAGAGGGAGTGCTCAAAACACCATGATAGTCCTCTGAGCAATGACCAGTGCCCCACCTTCTGCTGAGGTATCAGTGGTGGCAAATGTCCCTTAGGTCAATATTAACAAACCTCTTTTTGCTTAACTAACTAGCTATTTAAATAGTTAATTTTGTTTTCTGCAAACCTACAAAGTAGAATATTTATTCCTGAGGACAAATAGAGGAGGGAATAGTCTAATACTAAAACCAGAACCTACTTCCCAAGGTCAGGTAGAAGTTAGGGAAGGAAACCAACTCTTTTTAATAGAGGGGTGTCTCTATGGGCCTCAAAGCAGGTCTTTCCCCAGAACGTTCCCCACTAGGTCACCCATCCACACAACCATCCTCTAATCAAATATTTATTTACCAGGGGCATCTTTGAGGGAAATGTAGAAATGAATAAAACATAGTTTCTGTACCTACAGTTCATAATCGAGTAGAAAATCAATCATTAGCATCTAATTAACTTGACTCTCACTGCATGAAATGCAGCTCAGTTGCCCGCTTTCTAATTCATTTCTTGATAGCATCATTTCTTTTATGAGTCTTTCACAGACTTCTTTCTGCCTTATGTACTAATCCATGCACGTATTCTGTGTGCCCAGTTTTCTCACACTGGGTTTCAAAGATTTCATCAGGCTATTCATAGATATATCACCCCTCACACCTTCGAACGATGGATCATACACCTTAATGTGATCGTGGCCACTGCTTTACTCCAGGAAGTAGCGACTGAATCATATGTCCCTTTGATCTTGGAGGCCTCTCAGGAGACTCAGTGCAGATTCAGGGTGACAGCAAAACAAGGAACTGATAGTGTGAGTCAGAACATTATCTGTAACACACAGAGGGCATATAAAGCAATGACAGAGGCCTCCTCCCTGCCCACGCAGGCACGATTCAGAAAGCGTGGTGGCCGAGATGGACGAAGGCGTTAGCAGAGGCTTTTAGCCCTTATTCAGCTCTCTCCTGGGCCTCATGAAAGGAGGCCTGAGAGCATGGAGTCTGTATTTCTGTGCCTCAA
Source organism: Propithecus coquereli (assembly GCF_000956105.1). NCBI lineage: Eukaryota > Metazoa > Chordata > Mammalia > Primates > Indriidae > Propithecus > Propithecus coquereli. The sequence continues at coordinate 1,171,866 of NW_012139858.1, forward strand.
AGAATTAAAATGATGCAAACACTCATCTTGTGGCTGTGGAGATAACCTACACCTCTCTCTTGCAGTGTGGGCAAGCTGCGTTGAGACTGGACAAAACCTTGGGAGATCTTTTATCATAATCTAGGGTTAACGTCAAAGCTGATTTTTTATTCTAATGTGTGTCTTTTAAAGTCACTTTATCCTGAGGAGAAACACCTAGTGTCTGTTGAAGTGTGATTGTTGGAGCATGTAGGGCCCTTAATTCCTTGGTTCCAGGGAAAGATCTTTAACGTGAATGGTGATATGCATGCATCTGCCTGATTTTAGGCTAAGCATCCTGAACCAAGTTTTCCCTCCATCATTTTTCTAATGGTCAATAGATATTTAGTGACAAGATAAATGACTAGATCAATTGTAGTATATCCATGCAATAGAATGCAACTCATAAATAAAAAGGAACAAAGTATTGGCACACACAGCATCCACAGATCTCAAATAAGTATGCCCAGTGAAAGAAAGAAGGCAGACAAGCGAGTACACGCTGTATGACTCCATTTATATAAAATTCTAGAAAATTCAAACTAATCTTTAGTGACAGACAGCACAGTGGCTGCCTGTGGTTGAAGGCAATGCAGCTATCACTGGGAGGAAGGGATTTCAAAGGAGCAGGAGGAAACTTCTGATGT
>NW_012139858.1:1176140-1194651 GCF_000956105.1 Propithecus coquereli
TTTGAGGTTCATCTTCTATTTTCCAAGCCCTAGAATCAGCCATGTCTCTACCCTAGTTTCTTTTAGAGTAGAATGGTATTTGGAATCTAAGATCTGGGTGTCAGGTGTGCTCATTGCTTTTGGGGTGTCATTGCTCCAACATCCTCAAGTGACAGGCCCAGGGAATATATGTATGCACACACACATACACATATTAATTTATGCACATTCATGTCTTTATTTCTACATGCATCTGTATTTACATCAACAATGACATGGGCTCATATTAATGCCTTCAGTACAATCCAATGTTACTGGCACATTCTACTTTTTTAATATTTGTACTTCTCTTCACTGTCAGTGAGAAACTTGACTCCTATTATCCTTACTATGTGTACTTATTTGATCAATCGCCTTGTATGTGACCAATCACCACCATCATTGACATCATCACCCCACCTCTCCTCACCCTGCCAGTATGTCAACATCCTGCACTTGGACATCCCCCCTCAGTTGGATGCTTTCCTCTCTCTGCTCAGGTCTGGTACCATGCACTGTGCCATGATAGCTGCCCTCTGTGCATTGCTGACAGCTTGCAACAAGTTGTTCCTGTTCCCCTCTCACCTCACTTTGGATCCCTCTGGCAGATCTCCTATGTGGATCATCCCTCCACCAACTCTCCCAAGCTCTGTTACATTTCATTTTGATCCAGTTTAAGATTGTCTACAAACTGACGTTGGTCTCAATTAACTGCAGCATTTTGATCCAAATGCTATGCATTCTTTCGGGGGTGTGCTGTTTTCCTTCAGCCAATAGTATATTTCATTAATCAGGGATCCATAGCCTTTTCAGCCCCGGCTTTCAAAAGGGCATTGCCATGACATTGTTTCTTTAAGTAAACTGATTAATTACAGTGTCAGAAGAATGGTCCAATATGGCACCTACTCAAATGCGAAGCCAGATAACTTTACAAAATCTGCAACGAATGGATTCTAGGGTCCTCAAGCTGAGTCAGGAAAGTAAACTTTCTGGGGATTGGGGATGTGCAGAGTGGGTGGTGGTGATTATTGATCCAATTACACATTTAATACCCTTGGATGTAAGAAAAAAAGTGACTTGACACTCTCAAGGGTTAAAAATATCTACCCTCATTTTTTTACAAGAGTTGCAAAAACGTTTGAAAGAAAATAGTACATCTGACAACAATATTTAAATATATGACTTTTGAAGACAATCCTTTTCATCCGCCAAGCTGAGTTAAGATCTAACTAGTCTTGAAAACCTCAGAGGAAGACTTTTCTTCCCTCTCCCCTCTGACCTGGCTTAGGAAAAGCAGCTTACAAACTATAATGTGCGATGCAATGATTTTTGTTATGAGGTGGTGGTTACGGTATTTAGGCAGGATTAACAGACATGAAGTTTCTTCTTGTGGCATATCCATTTGTGATTCTTGGGACCAAGTCAGGTTTTTTTCAGTCCCTGTCAGTTTGTTTTCTCCTTCCAGTGTTAATGACAGCTCTGAAAGATGCATTGAGCTAATTTTCCTTGAACTTCAGCCATCCCTTGTGCTTCTAAGGGTTTATTAGGAAAGTATGAACATTTTTTATGCCTTATTTGCTAATGAAACAGAGGGAGCTCTTTGTGAAGCATCTTAGATCTTTTGTCACAATTTGTATTTTTGCATGGAAAATGCTTAACCATAATGAACTAAACAACTATACAAGGCACTCTGATAATTACTAGGGGCCTTAACTAAGACAGATTTATATTAGAATCTGCTTAGAGGCTTAGTTAAGTCTCTTAACTTCTCTGAACTTTACTACTTCATCCTGATTTTCCATCTCATAGCACTGTAATCCTAGGCAAGTTATTTAACCGTTCACCAACTGCTTCCCCAGCTATAAAATGGGCATACTAATAGTACATACCTAATGAGGTTTTTATGAAGATTAAATAAAGCAATGCTAATGCAGTGGTTATCATAGCACCAAGTATATAGTCAGGGTGCAATAAAAGCTTGCTGTCTTAGCTATCACTTAACTCTGGGATCTTACATGGTTTTGTAGTTGTTCTTCAAGGGAAGCATGTTTGCATAGCTCAGGGACGGTTTGGTGACTCTGCAGTGATTCACAGTTCTGCTGTCTGTAGTGGAGACGAAAGGTAATTGGCCCTTTTCATTGCTATCAACCTCAGTCACCAAGGGAATTTGTTACCTTTTCTCATTGAGTAGACAAAAAGTTAAGGAAGATTTAGTTTTCTCTTTAACCTGTGGAAACTCCAAGCTTTGGATGTATTTTGTAAATTCTGGAAAGAGTAGGATGTATTCTAACACACTCTTGGTGTTAGAATAGCCGCAGAATGTGTATTTGTGCTGAGCCACATTGAGAACTTGCTGAAGTTGGAGACATAAATTGATGGTTGCACCATTAGGTGCAAATATGTTAGTTTCTTCAATAGCACCTGGAAACAAAGAGCAGAGGAAATCAGAAGTTGGTATAAAACAAAGTTAGATTTTGATGAGGAAGAAATGAGGTGTTGAAAGTGGTGGTTTAAGGAGATGAATCATGGCTGGGCAGAAAAGGAGGTAAGGCCAGAGAAATGCTGATAGATTATCATAAAACCAAAGGCAGAGAGAGCAAGGGACCGGAAGTCTTTGCTAGGTTGAAGACCCAAGGTACTGAGTATAAAGGTTTGACAGAGAATATAAAACTTTAGTGGGATTTTATAATTTTAATATTTTGGTCTTGGCTGACTTAAGCATAATAGATATTTTTGGTTATGGTCTTGAGAGTGAGGTGAGGGGGAGAATAAGTGGAATGCCATTAGAGTTGAAGGGATTAAAGTTTGAAGCCAGAATGTTCAATGGATTATCCCTGATCACTGCTAAAGTTGGTGGAACTCGTCAGTACCCCAGGGTTCTTTGGGTTCCTGCCTGAGAGACAAATCTCTTCTCCAGGGAATGGGAGCCAGGAATGATCTCGCCCTTTGAATGAGTTCCTGCTTGCTATTACAAGGAGAAAAGGAAGAAAAAGGAGGAAGAAGAAGAGGAGGAGTAGGAGGAGTATGAGGAGAGGAAAGAGAAGAAGTAGGTGGAGGAGGAGGGAAGCAAAGAAGGGGAAGGAAGGGAAAGAAACAAAGAGTCCTAGGCCAAAGTGGTTTTTCAACGCCCTTGCAAATTTCTGACAGGCCATCATGCCTGTCACGTCTGAATCTCTTTTGACTCCGGTTGTGAGCCTACTGTCCCCCCTGACCCACTTATATGACAGGAAAAGGGGCTGTTACATGGCCAGGGGGCTTTAAGGTTGCAGATGGAGTTAAAATTGCTAATCAGCTGATAAGGAGATTACCCTTGATGATTGGAGCAGGCCCAATGTAATCGCAGGGTCCTTATAAGTGGAAAAGGGAGGAAGAAGAGAGAGTGATGTGACGTGAGAAAGAATCAAGTGGCCATTGCTGGCTTTGAAGATGGGGGAAGAGGGCCATGAGCCAAGGAATTGGGGCAGTCTCTGGAAAAGGCAAGAAAACAGATTCTCCCCTTGGTCTTACAGAAGGGAACACAGCTATGCTAACCCCTTGATTTTAGCCCAGTGAGACCCATTTCAGATATCTGATCTCCAGAACTGGAAGATAATAAATTTGAGTTGTTGTAAGCCACTAAGTGTATGGTAATTTGTAACACCAACAACAGGAAACTAACACATATCCCTTGAAAAGTCTTGGTGTCTATGTATCCTACTTTGAAGTCCTTCAAGCTACTCATCCCAGGCCTGTGAGGACCCCCTTGCATTTGGGCCACTGCAGTTGACTTGGCCGTCCTGTGCCCCCCATGCAAGGTTGGGTGAGCTGGCATCCCAGACCTTTGCTGAACACATATGGTTGGCTGGCAGCCAGGGAAATCTCAGTATCATGGCCAAATTCTTCCTGAAGAAGAAGGAGGCTTGTGAAAAATCTTGGCTGGACTAGCCCGGTGAAATCTCAGGATGCCTGGCAAGCGCCCTGGTGTGTGGCATTCACTCACTGATGTACAAGCTCGGGCCTCTGAATGAGTGGATGCCCCCTCCACGGGCAGCCTGTGCAGGTAAACTGGATAAATACTTAACACCTGCTTGGGCTGACTTTCTTCCTCCACTCTCCTGCTTTCCTTTTGGTGAATGGAAGAGAGCCAGGAAAGATGGGGTTATAAAACTGGGGAAGCCCCACAGAGCACTGCATCTTCAGAGGGGCCCACCAGCATTTGTTCTGGTCATCTCGTTGCACAGATGAAGGGACTTGTCCAGGCTTAAACGAGCAGAATGTCTCAGACCACTTCCCTTTGTGCAACTTGGCATAGAGGAAAACTGCCTGTTCGTTTTTCTAATGGAAGTCTTAGCCTGCCCTGGGAGAGAATCCCACAGCGGTGCTGAGTGGGATTCTCGATTGAGAGAGCAATGTCAGGGAAAGTTCAGGAACTTGGAGGAGGACGGCAGGGAAGGGGGCCCCCCCGCACTGAGCTGGGGAGGCTGGAGGGAGTGGGGTCCCCTCTGCCCCACCGCGGCACTCGCCGTTCAGCGGCTGAGGGGCTGGCGGGGCCTCTGGCTCGCAGCCGCCCCTGGAGCCGGCGGGGAGGCCCGGCCGGGTCGCCCCTATTTGGCCGCTCGGCGGGGCGGGGCGGGGCGGCGCGGGGGCGGGGGCCCGGGGGAAGATGCGGGCGGCGGAGGGGTGGGGACCCGGGTGGGCTGCGCCCTCGCCCTCACCCATTCCCACCCGCCGAAAGCAGACGCTGTCAGCCGAATCGCTCCCCTCTCAGGAGGAGGGAGGGGAGAAAGGTGTCTAGCCCCCTTCGGCTTAAAAACGCTGAGGGGACTCGCGGCCGCTCCTTCCCGCGCCCGACCATGCCCCCCCGCACCTCCCTGCTCGGCCGCGGGCGAGGACTTGACTTCTGGAGCTGAGGGCTAGAACTTTTTTGACTTTTCTTCTCCTCAACAACCGAATCATGCCATGTGCCCAGAGGAGCTGGCTTGCAAGCCTTTCTGTGGTGGCTCAGCTCCTTAACTTTGGGGCGCTTGGCCATGGGGGGCCGCCTCAGCCAGGCCCGCTTCGCTTCCCGGACAGGAGGCAAGGTTAGTGGCTTTTCTTTATCTGCTTTTGAAACCGCGGCAGTAAGACATGTGGAAATTTGCTCCCCTTTCCCATCCCCCGCCGGCACAGCTGGGCTCTGCAAAGCTCGGTGGCGGAGGCTTTCTCAGACTTCAGTGGTTAAGACGGCGATTCCTTCATTCTCAGCGAAAGGTGGGCACCTCGCGCTCCCTTTCTTCTACGGGGATGACACTGCAGTCTTTGAAAGCCCCAAGAGGCAGCCGGTAACCTTCTCCCTCTCTCTTTTGTCTCCTGTTTGAATGGTGCACTGCTTGAACCTTCTATTTTTCAGACCCTGATCACGGAAAATGATTTTTTTAAAAAGTCCCAACTGGCCACTGGCAGTCATTGCAGTGTTTCTAGTTTTAAACTTTTAGTCAGGAAAGGGGAAATGTGATTCCGCCCCCCTGCTGAGCCGGCTTGGCTGTGTTTGGGTTTCCTGGAAAGATTTAGGGTTGTGTTTTTAAAATAACAGTCCTTGGTGGGGGGGTGGAATTTACCTCCACAGGGGCCCACTTTTCTCTGTCCTGCATCGGCGATCGCAGCTGGCTGCTCCTCTTTCCGAATTGCATGAAACCCATCATGTTACAGAAAGCATCGGAGGGCTTGTGGTGGACAATTTGTTATTATGATGATGATGATTTTTCTTTTAAGCCCAGCACTCTGAGCAGAGAGATACATTTGTCTCTGCTTTTTATTGGACGTGAGTCAGAGACACTTTCCTGTTTGGTGGGAGTTCGTCGTGCCTCTGGGGGAAAACAGGCATGGCAGCAGTAATGGCCATGTGGCACTCTGTGTGTCAGCCCGTCTGACCACTGACAATAGCCTTATGGGGTGCAGGTACAGTCCCTGCTGTACAGATGAGGAAGCTGATGCCTGGGAGAGTTTGTGAGCTTAGCTAAGAGTGGAGCAAGGTTTTGAGCCCAGGTAGCCTGACTCTTACAGTCACCCAGCACTGTCCCATTGCAGTAATAGTGATTACACACACACACACACACACACACACACACACACACACACACACACTCACTCACACACACTCGCAGAGCACTGGGTTTGCATCCGTTAAGTCCTGTATTTGCTGACTGTGCTCAAGTCTTGGGAAGTGTCCCCCCATAGCTTTCTGATATCCCTTTAATTCCCAAGGCCATTTGGGTGACAAACATCAACAGCCTGTCCTTGTTTAAGATTTCTAGGCAGCGTCTTCTGCCCTGGTCGCAAAGTTCAGATAGTGCTGGAGAACTCCTCTGCTGCGGCTTCAAGAGCTATCAGAAGCAAGTCCCTCCCTTTGCTTTACTTGGAAGCCAGAGCAGGCAAACACTGGGGTTAGATGTCAATCAGCACTCGCTTGTGTAAACGTTCCAGATACAATCTCCCACCCCCAAGTTTAAAATAGCAGCGCTGGTTGTTCTTTGAAAAACAGTCCCTTTGTGAAAAGTCTCTCTTCTGGGGCAGCACAAACAAAGCCTCCAAGCACTTCCCAGGGCATTTGGAGATGATTTGGTTCAAAGACACACATTATCCTGAGTTGGTTTTCAGCTCTGCTTGCTCTACATCATTTTTGTAAGGAAATTCAGCTTGGCGTGGAGCAGACACCACTGGGCTTTGCTTTTTCCTTTCTGGAAAATGAGATATGGTTATTTTCCCTAGGCACCTTTAGGGCCATGTGCTGGGAGTGTTCAATATTTTAAAAGAGTTGTAAAGTGCTCCAAACTTATTAGCAACACATTTTTATTTAGGTTTAAAAATAATTTCAGTTTTTAAAAGCGTTTTTACTAATCTTAGTCAATTCACTAGTGAATTTACAAGTAATCCACATTTGGTGCAAAGAAGAAGTTTCTAAGCAGACTTCCATTTAGAACCAAAGGTGGGGGGGTTTGGGGGAGGTGGGGGAGAGAAGGAGGGATGGATGAGGGTAAAGTAGTAGAGAATGACATTCTAAGGCTATCTGGGAATAGGATGGCCTGGGTTTTCCCTCCAAATGACTGTCTACAGCTTCACAATTAGCCAATCTCCTTAGACTTTCATTTCCTTTCTGACAATATTTTTGAATTGCACCCAAATTCTGTGCATTTAAACTTGCAAATTACTTAAGATATCATCTCACCATCCTTCTTAGTTTTACACATGAGGAATAGGAGGTCTGGGAGTCAGTTTGTTAGTCAACATATACTTATTGAGCACCTACTAAAGGCCACTTCACTAGTGGGGTGAAGGGAATTGCACAGGGTCCTACAGTTGGAGACAGATTTAGATACTAAATAACCTTCTAGTTCTAAGGGTTGGGCTCCATCAGTCAGGTTTTAGTCCTCAGGAGGATATGGAGATAAATCCAATTGTTTTCTGGGCCTAGCAACAGGCAGATTTGACTAATTCTGCCCAGTATTCTTTCCACATTGCTCAGTCGTGATGTAAGAATGTGCTGTGACTTCCACAAGATTTCTTGGTTCACAACCAAGTATCAGAACATTTAATGGGAAATACTACTCTTGCACAAACACACTGCCTCTCTTCTACAGCCAGTAATATCCCTTTGGGTTTGTTACCTCTGTACTGTTTACAAGGCACTGGTCATTGCCATGATCTCTTTTGCTCCTGACAACTCTGTGAAATCAATAGGGTAGGCACTTTATCCTATGTTGCAGATTAGTTATCGCAGGGTTGGTGAGCAAATCCAACTTTCTGTGGCATATTTTACGACTTCGAGGGGCCCAACACAATTCTTCACAACATTTCAACATGTGTAAATTCTATAATAAAAATACAGTTGTAGGTTACAATGATCTCACATGGAAGATAATTATGAAAAAACCCTCCATTATAGGAATTTCATTACTTTTTTAGTAAGAAGTCTTAGAAATCCAATTGTTCTCTAAGACAGAAATAAATATAAAGAATAAGTATAGGTTGTGCTCGCTTTGGCAGCATATACACTGGAACGATGCGGAGAAGACTAGCATGGCCCCTGCTCAAGGATGACGTGTAAATTTATGAAGTGTTCCATAAAAAAATACCTAGAGGTTTAACCTAAACTTTATAAAAATTGATAGGTAAACATTCTCTTACCTCTTTCTTTCTAAGCTGAGGGTAAAAGATCCCTTGGTGTTTTGTATTTTCAAAAGCACTTGTGCCAACAGGCCTCCCTCAAAGTTTCTTATGAAGTACCGTGGAAATTTGTGGCCCAGGGTTTCAAATCCAATTTTAAACAAGGCAAATCAAAGTATTTGGGGCTGTTAATTTATTTCTACAAACCCGCGTGCAGGTTGTGATGTAATTTCAATGTGTCTCAGCCACTCCCCCAGCCATATTGACAAGGCACCTTGACATCTGGCGCTCAGTGGTAGACCCTTGAGAAGCAGTGAGGGCAGAGCTTGGGAGTGTGGGCTCTGGGGTTAGATTGCCACAGATCCTCACCATTAATTATTGTCACTTTACGGAGATGGGAGTGGAGGCTCAGCTAAAGGACATGATTAATAATACCTCACCAGAGAAATGTGGGGATTGGACAAGACCAAGCTGGTATACTCTTAATGTGGTACTTGACCATAGAAATGGTGAAAGTTATGAGCTGTTGCTATTTCCTAACACCCATTTCTCCATCCCTGTCATATCCCCTTTGAGTTGTGCTTTCTGTTAGCCAGGATTATAGCTAACTAATCTGCCAAATTCAATACCTACTGAGAGGAAGCCAAGGTGAGCGTGGGCTTCTTCTGACTCTCTGCTCTTGGGAGTTACACATGTTTATGTCCACAGTGATGCCTGGTAGCCAAATTTCTCCCTTTAATACCAACAATACTAGTGTTTAGCTAATGAATGTTATTCGTGAAGCAGTATTTGAAATAGATTACATATATTAATACATTGGAGCCTCACAACCAGCCTAGGAGGTCGATACTATTATTATTATGCCCACTGTCTAGATGAGGTGGCTGCGGTTGAGCCGCCCACATAAACCACACTCTGTAAGTGACCTCCTGTTTCCAACCACACCTGAGGTCTGCCTTGGCTTAGCTGCCTCCTTTGCAATCAAATCAGGAGGAAAAACGGATACTGTCCCCTTTACTCTGACTGATAAAGAGACAATTATTATCTCCATTTATTGCTGAGCAAACTGAGGCATAAAGAAGTCAAGCAGTTCTTTTCTGGTCAGATCATCATCCCTAGGGACAATGTTATAACCTATAACTCTTTTCCAAGGGCAATTGCTCTTTCTTATGGACATGAAGTGCAGTGGCTAAGAACATGATATTGAAAGAGGAAGCCAAGGGTTTCAATCCAAGTAACGTTGTATAATGTTGCATAGTGACTTCTTAGACTCCGTTTCCTTATCTATGGAATGGCGCCAACAACTGGTCTCTATTACAGGGTTGTTGTGAGTATTGAATGAGGAGAGACTTGTGGTACCTGGCTCATAGCAAGAGCTTATTAAATGGTTACTGTAATTATTATCATTATGTTATTACACAGCCAACTTAGTTTGGCTTTCTTAAAAATCCATTAGATCAAAAGGCAACTGGGTCAGACTCTGTTGATTTTCTTTGTTCTTTTATTCTTTTGCCAATAGGTGCTGGGGCTTAAGCAAGGTTTAGTCTTTCATTTTATGCATTCAAAAATCATGTTTAAATCTTTGAGATGTATCTTCAGAGGCAGTCCTTATACAGGATAGTTTAAGTCAGTACATTTATGGAAAAAGATGTATTGTTCTCTGAATAACTTGAAATAAATCCTCCACCAAGTCCACTTCCTCTGCACTCTTCCCATTGCAGTTCTTCTAACTTAGATCTGGGGTTATCGCTCCTCTTCGCTGGACAGCTCAGGGAGCTGCATCCTGCAGAAGGAGTACCTAGCTTGACATTTAGGGCTGCCTCTACCCTCTGGCCTGCTTTTTCTCCAGCCTTAACTCCTGTAATGCTCCGATTGATCTGTTACTCCAAACTCATTTTGCCTTCCTATTGCCTGAGAGGACCCAGGCTTCACTGAGGCTGTCCCGCCCTTCTCCAGTGACTGTCCTCTTGGGTCGGTCATGGGGTGCCTCCTCTAAGGTTAATTCTTCCCCTGGGATGCAGCCAGCTGTGATGGGCACGGTCAGCAGGGCACTGGGCATTGGGAGCCCCTGCCGTAATATGGCACCACCTTATGTTGTGGAGCATCGACATCCCTTGCTATCTCCCCTACCGGGTATTCTTTACAGACCTCTCAGAAGCCAGCACAAACCCTCTTGCAGCCAGTCATTTTTCCCTATTTATCTTTTTTTAAAATAATTTTTAATTCTGTTTTTGGAATTCACACGTAATAATTGTACGTATTTATGGGGTTCATAGTGATGTGTCCATACATATAATGTATAATGATCAGATCAGGGTAATTAGCATATCATCATCTCAAACATTTATCATTTCTTTGTGTTGGGAACATTCAATACCTACTTATCTTTAACTGGGAAAAACAGCATAGGAAATACAAATTTCAAAAGGAAAAATCATATCTCACCGCTGTGACAATTTTCTCTTTTACACAGTATCTCAAAGGCTTTGTTCATATGTATATATACATATATCTCACAGTTTCAATGATAGTGGAGACACTATTATACATTTATTACCCCTTTATTATTAGATCCTAGTTTTCCACATTTCTGCATGATGGCTAAAATTATTAAGTATACTAATACATCATGTTGATATATCACTTTACATAAATTATTTAGAGAAATTTTTTTAAATGTAAGATTGATTTAAAACTGCACTTGTTGGTCTCCATTTCACAATAACCTGAATTTATTGTGGTTGTATTGTGGATATAATAAACAAGACATTTTCAACTCTTTTCAATCTTGTTTAATAGGTTGTAGATCATTTAACTTGGAGGAGTATATTTAGAGTATATTTATTTAGAATTCAGTGTTTAAAAACATATTATCTGCTTTTAGTTTGTGTTCCTTTTAAATCGGTCAGTATGACTTACTGGAAAAATAGTATGTTAGAAAACATGCTTTTTTTCCTGTTTTGATGGAGACAAAGAGACTTGCTTATGTCACGGAGTATTAAAATGGGACTTCTCCGTAAGTCTGAGGGGGAAAAAAGGAGTTAATTTCCCACTCTTATTTAAAGAGAAATTTCAGACCATGCATGTGGAACTTGCAGGGTGATGGTGTGATTCTAATCCCTTCACCCTCTTGGTTTGTACATGAGGAGAGGCTTAAAGGTCAATGGAAAGATACAGAAGAGAGATTTCTTCAGCAAACGCTAAGGTGCTGGGGCATTTCCCCGATTGTCTCCCCGCAACTCGAGGCAAGTGAAGGGCCTTTAGAGATTTCAGAGAGTTTGGTGTGGGTTGGGGAGTATCAACTAGCATTTCAGCCTTAAAATACTGACAGGCAAAAGATTGGCTAGAATGGCATTTGGTGATAGAGCCAACCAACAGCATTATGCTGCCAGGAGTAGCCTGATTTCCTTGACATTGGGGAACAGGACGGGGCTCATGGTTGTTTCCTGTGAGCCAGATTTGGACCCCATGGAAAGGAACCAGATGTGGATCATCTTGAAGGGATGCTAAAGAGGATGCCCTGCAGGGTGAGGTGGCCTCAATAAGGGGGTAAAGGGAAGAAAGGCTGAGGGTGGCTATTGGGGGAGGAATTGCCCACATTGAGGGACCTGGAGGGGGACAATCCCAAGGGACAGACGTCTCCCAAAGCCCAAAGAGCTTCCCTTGAGAAAAGGGCTCAGCATCTGGATGTTGACCTCACACAGGGCACCGTTTACAGATGACAGCTATGCCCAGTTGAATAAAAGTTTTTGCCCCTAACTCCCTTCCTTGCTCCAACCTTGGAGGAGCCAGAGGCATCGATGTGAGTAGCAGAGAAGAGCAGCAAGAGGGAAGTACTACAAGAGCTGACTATGTCCACCTCACACGCCTGCCATTTCTCTCTGCAGTTAGGCCCGTACTTGGAAGATACCGATGCTAGATCGGCCCAGACATTTCTTGGAGAGTGAGTGGGTGGTAGAGAGGACTGAGTCAATTATACGCCTCAGTTCATGGCACACTAGCATCAATAATTTGTGCAAAAACTCTTTTTTTGTTTTGTATATTTATGCCTTTTGGTTCCCACTCCCTACTCTTCTTCCTCCCAGTGGAAAACCATTTTAATGTGTTCCATATGTGTTTCTTAGTTGCGTGTGTTCTGGCAAACTTTGTATTATTGTTTTTGAGTATGTGTATTTTCCGTTAATGTAAATAGCTCTGTATTAACTTGCTTTGTTTCTTATTTTTCATTGAGCATTATTTTTAAGATGTGTCCGTGTTGCTGTGTGGTCTGTTGTGCCTAACTGCTGCAGTTGGAAGTGATGGGTCTGGGCTTTTTATGCCTAAACATTAAAACTGTTTATTATTAATTATTATTATTAATAGTACCGGAGAGTGAAAACTCTGTGCTCTGCCCCATATTTCATCCAAGGCAGAGAAGAATGATTCCACAAAGTATGTTTGGAAACAGTTGTCTGGAAAAAAACTTTTTTGTAATGGTACCCCATGGAGTCCCGTTCTTTTAATTAACCAGCTATAAATGTGTTCATTGATACATCAACACATATGAACTGACCACCTGCGATGTGCAAGATTCTGGCCTCCAAAGGATTTGAAGATAAATAGTATATATAATAAATAAAGGCAATGTAAAATAAAGCCATTCTAGGGGGTACAGGAAGTAAGGGCAAGAGGGCTCAGGGGAAGGAGAGAGAACTTTAACCAGGGACATTAGGAGAATGAAGGGAAGGATTTGAGTTGGGACTTTAAGGATTTTGATAGAATGCAAAAGACATTCTAGTTGGAGAAGTAACGTGAGCAAAGTAAAGTAAGGGAGAGAGTGCAAGGGGTACAGGTGGGAGACGGCAAGTAGAATGTTTTCTTTTTTTCCTTTCTTTTTTTTTGTCTCAAGCAAAAGATTAGTTTATCTTACCAAGTAGTTAATGGTCTTCTTTAAGCAGTCTGTAATCCAGAGTGATGACTAATTCCCTGCTAGATGGGTCCTTCGTTATTCTCACACATCAAAATAAGGAGGTAGTCCCTGGGGATTGAAATTTGGGTGAGTCAAAAGGCGTTTGTGCTCTTGAGTGTGGAAGGAACAAGTGTTCCCGTGTTGCATTTTTAAAGTGGCAGTTTTCACATTTTGAGCCAATGCCTCAGATGCTTATATGTTCCCTTATCATTTTATTTTGTGTGTTTTGTAAACATTAAAAAAACCCAAGTGCCTTTAAACACTCTTTGCTACAGTATAGAACATTCTTATGCTGTAGTTGGTATGAGGTTTGTCAGTGCGTAGACGATGGGTTTGCTGTGTTTTCTTTTTTTCCCTTTAATCTGATTTAACTGAAAGTTCCTGAGGCATTTAAGTGCCTAATAATCAACAGTGGAGCTCTGTGACTTGTATTAATAAACTCTAGACTTGAAAGGTTCCTGTTCGTCATGTGGATCTTGCCACTTTCCATGCAGTATTTGTCATGAATTAATTCTCATCTAAATTTGCCTCTGATACAACATCTGCTCTCCAGAGCTTTACCTTAGTGTCAGCTCAGACTGCTACATGTCACCAAGAAGGGAGCAAGTGTAAATTCGAGTTGTTCCGAGAATTTAATGTGGACAGTATTTGTATGGTGGAAAGGATCTCTAAACTTCAAGTTAATAGGATTTTGCAGTCAAAAAAGCTAGAATATGAATTCGAAAGGAGAGCGGTTTTCCTTGCTATAGACTCAGCTTGGAGCTCAGTTTTCTTCTGTCTCCTTTTCTTTCAGAGCATTTTATCAAGGCCCTGCCCGAATACCACGTGGTGGCTCCTGTCCAGGTAGATGCCAGTGGGCATTTCCTGTCGTATGGCTTGCACCTTCCCGTCAAGAGCAGCAGGAAGAAGAGAGATGTGGATGGCTCAGAGGATCGGGTGTACTACAGAATTTCTCATGAGGAGAAGGACCTGTTTTTTAATTTGACGGTCAATCAGGGATTTCTTTCCAATAGCTACATCGTGGAGAAGAGGTATGGGAACCTCTCCCATGTGAAGATGATGGCTTCCTCCGCCCCCCGCTGCCATCTCCGGGGCACGGTCCTGCAGCAGGGCACCAGAGTCGGGACGGCAGCCCTCAGTGCCTGCCATGGACTGGTGAGTGCTGGCTCTGCCGTCTCCCTGCCTCCGCTCCACAGGCCCCTAGAGTCTCAGCCTGTGGACACTAGTGAGAACCAACAGGTTCACAGACGCATTGACGTGTGCGAACTGAGCCCTGTGACGTGATGATGCTGGTCTCCAAAGGAGTTGGGGAGAAAATGTACAGTAAATAGAAGGGATCAGTTTGGGAGGAACAGAGAGTGAGGACATGGAGGGTTTAGAAGAGGCAGGGAGAACTCCGGCCAGGGACATCAGGGTGGGAGGGGGAAGAAGAGGACGGGTTTGAGTTTGGTCTTCAACCTCTGGGGCAGCTCTGAGGGTACTGTTGGCCGACTGTCTGGCCAGTGTATTTCGATTTAGCAAAACCTGCATTTGGAGTGAGTGATAGCTGTAGCTGCTTTGATGGAATAGTGGCGTATGTGTACTTCATAATCAGACTTCATGTGGGATCTTGGGCTTCAGTTGATCCCTGTGTGCTTCTGTTTTCTCATCTGTAAAATGGAGATAACAATAATACCTGTCTCATAGAGCCAGGTTTAGCAAACTATGGCCCACAGGCAATTCTGGCCTGCCTCTTGTTTTTTATAAATACAATTTTATTGAAAGACAGATATGCCCATGTGTTTACATATTGCCTATGGCTGCTTTCGAACTACAGGAGTAGTTGGAATTGGGACTGTATGGCCTGTGCACCCAGCAGTATTTGCTATCTGGCTTTTACAGAAAAGTTTGCTGACCCACGTAATAGAGTATTATGGGGATTAAATGAATTAATGTACAAAATAAATAATAAACACTGAATGTAGGCTGCTATTATTATTTTTATTATTCTAATATGCCAGGCACTGAATTGTGTGGTTTATGATGTAGTTTATGTACATTGTCTCTCCCTTTTTGAGCAGATGACAAAGCTTGGAATTGAATAACTTCATTGTGCAAATTAATTTAGGTCTGAGTCTTTTTACTATTGTATGCTACATCTTAAGCCTGTGACCCAAGCTTATTTTTCAGAATTTCAACTTGTATTTAAAAAAAAATTTGGTCCCTTTGTTCTCTCTTATTTCTAGCAACAGCAATAGTGACAGCCACACTAGCAACTGCATGGCAAGCAATGCTTAGGAATTTTGTTGAGATTTTTTTGAGGTTTTTGTCATGCGTGAGTAGGAAGTAGGCACCAACACTGATGGGTGTGCTTAGGAGTGTGCATGGGGAGAGATCCTGAGTCCCTGTGGTGGTTATGCGGGAGTCCAGGGTATCGGCATTGGCACTTGTTCCAAGACTGGTTTGCTGAGCAAAACGGCTAGTGGCATTGGCATTCCCATAGAAGGCACTTGTCCCAAACTCTCCCATCATTACTGCCGTTATGCTAAAAATTTCTGTTATTTGTAATTTGGCACTCTGTTTATTTTGCATCTGTACAGTTTGGCTTTGCTGCAATACTGTGGAAAACATTCATGTAAAACATCATACAGCAGTTTAAACTTTCTGAAGGACCTTTGGGGATGAGTCGCTTTGTACAACAAATGGAAAGTCTTGCTTTGCCTTTTTCTGTAAATCTGGATTTTCATATGTAGGTATTTATCATTTCCTCCTCATTAGATCATAACACAAAATCAAGAATGGTGTCCTATTCTTCTCTTCTCTCTGGGCCTCATATAGTGCTCATTTGAACTGGGGGACATTTCCTGGCTTCATGGAACTTATCTGCTAGGCTTGATCTGGCTTCACATCACGTCTTCCCTTTGCAATCCCAGCTCTCATTTCTAGGAGACAGCCCTGGAAACATCAGTGGCATCTGATCCTCTGTGGCCAGAAGAACAGAAGAAAGAACTCCTGACATTAAAAGAGCTCCCAACAATGAAACATTATTATGCTCATAAAACCCTAGAAAGTTTAAACACAGGTGCCTTTCTGTGGGTTGGAGTAGTGCGGTCTGTGGACCTGTAGAATTAACCTGAAGAATCACCTGGGAGCTCATTAAAGAGACAAATTCATGGGCTTCACTCCAGACCTGGTGTGTCAGAATCTCTGGGGCGTGGGGTGGGCAGAAATGCGTGTGTGTGTTTTAGCAGCTTTGTTGAGATATAATTCACATACGTACAATCCACCTACTTAGAATTCAATGGCTTTAATTATATTCAATGGCTTTACATATATTCACAGAGTTGTGCAACCATCACAATAAATTTTGGAACATTCTCATTATCCCAGAAAGAAACCCGTACCCCTTAGCAGTCACCTCCATTTCTCCAGACTTTCAGTATCTATAGATTTGCCTATTTGAAACCTTTGTTTTAATAAGCCCTCCAGGAAATTCCCATGCCCACTGAAGTTTGAGAAACACTGGACTAGAGCAGTTGTTCTTAACTCTGGTTCAACATTATGATCACCTGGGGAGCTTTAAAATATACCCATGCTCCAACCCCATACTCCAGATGTTCTTGATTTAATTGGTCTGAAAGTAGAGCCCAAACATCAGCATTTTTTAAAGCTCCCCAGGAGATTCTAAAGTGCAATAGCTGTTGCCAACCACCAATTAGTGAGAGTGGCTGTTACTTGGCGGTATTGGCCAATATTACTCTAATGCAGCAGTTCTCCTCAGGTGATTCTAACCAGCAGCCAGGGGTGCAACCACTGCTCTAAATTGCTTTCTAATTTCATCTTGTGCTTTTTAAGGGGAATTGCATACCGTTTAGCATTATTCCAGGCTCAGCAATAGAATACTGGGGCCTTTTCCATTTCAAATGTCCCCAAGGAGCAGTGAGTACCACCCTGTGGGCATTTTTGGATTCAGATTTCAGATTCATAGAAAGTACAGGAGCACAAAGTGGTAGTTAAGGTGATGGAAAATTTTTACATCCAAATTATGGAATGATTTTGCCAGAAGAAACATTCCATTGGGATTATTTGGGAGTCTTTCACACATAATTGGACAGTTAATGGATGGTTATAAAATAGGGCACCAAAAGCCAAATGAGTTTCTTTCCTTTCTGTGAGCACACCACGTGGCTGGCTTCAAGTTTATTTGCTCATGTGTCAAAATTTGGCAGTGTCCACCTAGAGTGCTCCTAGTCAAAAGGGTAGTGGTTGGACTCATGTCTGACTTACGATCACATGTCTGGGGTCTGACCTCTGGTATAGTTGCTCACCCAGGGATGACCCCCACAGTCAAATTCACAAGATGGCAGGCCTAGGATGTGCTGGCTCTAAGCTCTGTCACCACTTCCAGGGGCAGAGGTAGCATTTGGGAAGGCTTTCTTAGGAAGGAGACATTTTCATGTGGACCAGGACATCTGCCCCTCATCTGGGGATGCAGGTCTGGCATATTCTTTGGTTCAGACATGGTCATCTGAATGAGACGTTGAAGCTGTGTTCTCTTGGCGTTGTCTATGATTTGAGGCTCATTTAGTCTCCCCTGGCTCAGACCCAGATGGTTTCAAACTGAAGACCCCAGAAAAGTGACCGATGGGAAGCTGGGGGACAACCTCCTTCCTCCACCTAATGTCCTCTCACATGGCTCTGGTCCCCATCCTCTTGGAGGCTGCCTCCAGCCTCCAAGTCAGCTCATGTCCCCAGCTCAGCAGCTGTCATCTGTCATCTGCACTATTTTCACTACCCTTCCCCCTCAACATTTTCATAACTTCAAAATCATGGAATTTGTTTATTTTGAACAGTTTAGTTGATTTGTCCCATTCTCAATTCTTTGAAAGTGTGTTCCTTAATCAGTTAGATGCTGAATTCATCCTTAGCAGGAATGAGAATCCCAGTAGGGGTGGTTTTGGGTTTGCTACTGCCAGGGGTGCTACAGCACTGCTTCCAGGTGAGTTTGTTATTTGTAGTTCAGTTCAGATTTCTACGCTGGGAGGATGGTGCACAATGTTAGACCGCACATTGTGCACAATACACAATTGGAGTTCTTATTTTTCTTGGGGCACTCTACTTCTACCAAGGGTCTGCTCTAAGCACTTGCCTTCTGGACTGTGTACCTGGGTCAGTGAACAGTTTTCACTCCTGTTCACAGGCATTATTTAATTCTTGTTCACAGCATTTCTTAGCTTAGGTTTTATTAAAGTTCTTGGCTCTATCATAAACCCTAGTCTCAATTCCAGCCCCTGAAGGGAAATTAAATTCTAATTCTTAATCTGAACAGCTGGTCATGGATCTCTCCAGGGCCTTCCAGCTTCAACTCCCACTCAATTTTCTGGCCTTAAGTTTGTCTTTCTCTTTTGGCTCATTGAGGTTTCCTTTCTTGTTTTGAACTCAAAT
>NW_012139858.1:1196121-1233633 GCF_000956105.1 Propithecus coquereli
TGAATGGGTGTTGAGTTTTGTCAAATGTTTTTTCTGCGTGAGTTGATATGATCATGTGATTTTTCTTCTTTAGCCGGTTGATATGATAAATTATCTTGATTCATTTTTTAAAAAGATTTTACTTTTTAAGAGCAATCTTAGTTTCATACCAAAATTGAGAGGAAGGTAAAGAGATATTTCGTAATCCCCCATCCTCACACATACATGGCCTCCCCCATTATCAACATCCCCCATCAGAGTGGTACATTTGTTACTATTGATGAACCTATGTTGACACATCATTATCACTCAAAGTCCATAGTTAACATTGGGATTCACTCTTGGTGTTGTACATTCTATAGTTTTGCTCAAATTTATAATGATATACCTCCACAATTATATTTTCATACAGAGTATTTTCACTGCTGCAAAAATTTTCTGTGCTCTCATTCATTACCCCTTCTCCCCTACCCCTGGCAATCACTAATCTTTTTACTGTTTTCATAGTTTTGCCTTTTCTAGAATGTCATATAGTTGGAAGCCTACAGTATGTAACCTTTTCAGATTGGTGTCTTTCACTTAGTTATGTGCATTTAAGTTTCCTCCAAGTTTTTTCATGGCTTGATAGCTTAATTATTTTTGGTGCTGCATAATATTCCATTGCCTCTATGTACAGTTTATGAATCCATTTACCTACTGAAGGACATCTTGGTTGCTTCCGAATTTTGGCATTGTTGGATAAAGCTGTTACAACCATCCATGTGCAGGTTTTTGTGTGGACAATAGTTTTTAACTCATATGGGTAAATACCCAGAAGTAGAATTGTTGGATCATGCAGTAATTCTATTTTTAGTTTTTGAGGAAGCTTCATTCTGTTTCCTATAATGGCTGTCCCAATTTACATTCCCACCAACAGTATACAGGGGTTCCCTTTTCTTCACATCCTTGCCAACACTTGTTATCTTTGGTCTTTTTGATAATAGCCATTCTAACGGGTGCGAGGTGATATCTAGTGGTTTTGATTTGAATTTCTCTGATATTTAGTGAAGTTCTGCACCTTTTAGTATGCCTGTTGGCTGTTTAAATATTTTTTTTTCTTTTGAGAAATGCCCCTGGTCCTTAGCCCACTTTTATTTTTTTATTTATTTTTTAATTTATATTTTTTTGCTATTGAGTTATATGACTTCCTTATATATTTTGGGTATTAACCCCTTATTAGACATATGATTTGAAAATATTTTCTTCCATTCTATAGGTTGCCTTTTCATTCTGTTGATTGTTTCTTTTACCATGCAGACACTTTTTACTTTGGTGCACCTGTACTTTTGGTGTGATATCCAAAAAATCATTGCCCAAACCAATAGCAAGAAGAAGCTTCTAAGTTTTCAAACCTGTCACTTTCACTGTCCTGGGTAACACATATGAGCTCTTCTTTTGTCTTCCCCCTGTTTCAAGTCACAAGTGATCCCAGGACTTCCAGTTTCCACCATGAGACCTTTCTAGGTTGATTGGTAGAATTGAAGGCTCCATGATCTTTGTTCCTTCCTCCTTTACCACAGTGAGAATGATACCGCTCTTTGGGAGGAATTTAAATCTCATTCTGAGGGCATTTCTCATCAGGAATCTCCCAGCTCATTATCCCTGTATGTATTGCCTACTGGGTTGCCTGTCCATGTGGACCACCAGGCCTATCCCACCTACAGGGTATTTAGTGTGAATAGAGAACGAGGCTCCTAAGTAGAGTTAAATAATTGCTTATATTCTTTTCTCTTCCCTGGGTCAGAGAGTGTATTTGTGGAAAAATTAATGAAACTGTTTTGTAATTTTTTTCCTTTGGATTTTTCATTCATATTTATTCCCAAAATAATTTGTTGTGGAGAGCTTTCTGATTCTAAACTAGTCTGGGAGAAGGATAGCAATTTCTTCCATTGCTGAGGATGGGGCTGGTTGGGATGGCCCTCTCAAGATTTGGCCCCTAGACTCTGGCTTTCTCCATCTCCATAACTGTAAGAAATAAATTGCTTTTTTAAATAAATTGCCCAGTTTCAGGTATTCTGTTATAAGCAACAGAAAACAGACTAAGATCTTCCTTAAACCTGACAAGCCCTTTGCAAACTATTCCTGCATGGAAAATATAGATAATCATGTTAGTCACTCCTGCTCACCTCGCACAGAAAACAGCTTGAAAATGCTTTAGAGAAGTACTCTAATTTTCTTTTTGACTTAGCAAGAGCAGCCAAATCTCTTTATTCAAACTGTTGGGATACTTTATTAAAACTTCTTTTTTCAAGTTATCAGTGAACTTTATGCTTCCAGTGGGCATTTTGTTGTTTTGTCTTATTTGATGATGTCTTAGTACCATTTGACACAATCAATTATTCCTACTTGAAATATTTTTCTCTTGGCTTAAGTGACAACGTATTATTATGGTTTTTCTCCTACCTACCACTGGCAATTCTGTCTCAGTATCCTTTACTCCTTTCCACACACTTAACTACCAGAAGTCCCCTGGGATTCTGTCTGTGATCATTCTTCTCCAACTTCACACTCTTGCTAGGTAAGCTCAACTGGTAACAAATCTATCTATCTATCTATCTAATATCTATCATCTGTCATCACCATTATTATTTATTTCCAACATTCATCTCTATATCTGTGTATGTATGTGTTTAACTACTACATTTAAATATCTAAGTAGGATATTTCCTTGGAACTCCAGCAATCGATTTGCCATTTCCACATGGCAGGAATCTCAGATGTAACATGTTCAAAGCAGCACTGCTGAGCTCCCCTCCTTCAGTCTTACCTGTCTTCGCACATGTCAATTTCATTCTTCCAGTTGCCCAGGTCAAAATCTTGGAGATATTCTGTCATTGACTCCTCTTTTTCTTTCACACTCTGTATCTATTCTTGTCAGCTCTACCTTCAAAATATGTTCAGACTCTACCACTCTTGTCACCTACACAGTAAACACCCTAGTCTGGTTGTTCTCAACAGGGGTAATTTTACCATCCAGGGAACATAGGACAATGTCTGGAGACATCTTTGGCTGTCACAACTAGGGGAAGATTGCTTCTGGAGTCTAATCAGTCCAGGGATGCTGCTAGATTTTGTGTAATGTACAGAACTGCCCTCCATAATAAGGGATCAGATGACCCAAAACGTCAGCATTGCTAAGGACCTCCCAAGTGATTTCTCTGCCTCTTCTCTTATTTCCTGCAAGCCACTTCCCAGATAGTGGCCAGACTGGTCTTTTAAACACTTTTGTAGAGCAATGACACCTCTTCTGTTTAAAATCTTCTACTGGTTTCCCATCACAGTAGAATGAAATCTGAACCCTTGCCCTGGGTTCCAAGGCTCTATGTGATATGGTCACTGGCCACCTCCCTGCCCTCAACATTCCCCGCCCTGCACTGTGCTCCAGCCACATTGACCTCTCTGATTCTTAAATGTACCAAGCACACACTGGCCTCGTAGCCTTTGCACATGCTGTTCCCTCTGCCTAGAACACTGTTCCTACACATTTCCACATAGCTACCTCTTCTCTATAGAGCCCCAACTTAAGGTCTTCCCTGGCCGCTCAATCAAAAGTGGATGCCTCCAGCATTCTATCACATTACTTATTTTATTTTTTAAAAAGAACTTATAGTACTTGATATTTTCTTGTTTCTTTTTTGCTTAATTTTTCCCCTCACCCTGTCTTGTTCACGCATGTTTAGCTATGTTCCTCCATAAACACTCAGTAAATATGGTTGAAAGGATGAATGTGCTTATTTCAGTATTTAGCCATTATACTGCCCCGGGTTCCTATAGACCCTCCTAGCCTGTGGCTTCCAGATGAGATTACATTTCCTTAACTACCCAAACAATGTCTTGAATCCCCACATATTAACTATTACATTGCAATCTGCTTAAATGGTCCCTGCACTATTTCTGATGGGTTCTAGGGCGAGGCTTATCATGGTTCCATGATGCTGCCTCTGCTATGTGGCCCACCTGGGCTTATCACTTTAAGAACACCATGACTGCCACCATCAGGCTGACTTTCAGAAGAAGACACTGCTCTCACCTTTGCCATTTATTTCTGAGCCTGGTTTAGGCCTTTCCTTAGTTCTGCAAAGCACATCAGTGTCCAACCTATAATTTTCAGTAAGACTTTTTTGAAAATTTTCACGTAAAGGTAAGGGAGGTACGACATGAATAGTAACTTAAAACTTTTACTCACCTTGGGTGTGCTCAGAGTCTAGGCTGAACTTTAAGAGGGTCTCTAACCAAGTACCTGGCCGTTTGATAAGTAGCAACATCAGTTTACCAGCATCTCCCTGCTAAGGGATGCACTGAAACATGTTTTGCTCCTGGGTTCCAGGCCCAATCAGGGGGAATAAGGAAATTTCCCCGTCTGTCTATGTATCTATGTCTCTATCCATCCAGCCCAGTCCCAGGCCCACCTTTGTTTCCAGCTCTTCTTTCCAGGCCGGATTTTTTCCAAAGAATATCTGCTTGCTTCAGGGAAAACTCCAACCTAAAGCTCTGGGTTGCACCATGCAGTTTATGTGTTGTACGCTCTACTAAGTTGGTCCATTTAGGGGGGTATTAGAGGCTGAAATCCAGCTCAGGCTCTGCCAGGTGAGCCAAGTCATGGCTCAGGATGGAAACCAAGTCCTGACTCCAAGAGGAAAAGAGGCCTTTTTATAAGCCTTTGCACAAAGTGCAGTACCTTTTTGTAATTTGTCTGCCTCGATGGGTACTTTTAAAACTTCATCTGTATGGATGGGCCACTTTTTACAATTTCATCTGCCTTTCCTGCATTCCGTCTTGCAGTTTGCCCAAATGCATGTGACTACAGGAGCCACTGAGACCCCTACCTATAGGACTCGGTCTAGTTTTGTGAACCAGATGACAATCACACGAGGATACAACAGTCCATCATCGCATGTTTCCCAAAGCCTGAGTTATTCAGTCTCAAATGGTGCAGGGAGGTAAAGAGAGTGTGTGTATTAATCAACACATCCTTTTACACTGAGCTGCAACAAGTCCTGACTAACTCCCTTTTCCAATCTCTCCTTTTATTCAAGGTGAAGAACAAGTAAGTCTCTGTCTATTTCTTGAAACCACTGGGGTCTTTGCCTCTGATCTCCAGCGTATAACTATATGAGCTGAAACACAAGGGAGGAGGTCTTCTCAAGAAGACATAATTACATAAAGACTCAGATTCTTTAAATATGCATTCGGGGAAAAAAGATTCTTTAAATATGCATTCGGGGAAAAAAACCTTCATTTATCCCACACAAATACCCAAGACTGCAGTGACACATTTCTGCTGCAATATTAACCCAGTAGTCATGTTTGAAGGCAAACATGGCTATTGTTTCCTTTTTTAGCTACCTTTACATTGAGATGAAAAGTACTTCTATTTTTGTCAGCAGAACAAATGGAATGTCTGCTACAAAAAGAAAATTAATCCTCCTTCTTTTAAGTTGTAGACTACTATGGAGCTTTGGAAGTTTTCCAGCTTCTAACCAGCAAAGTATCAGTTTGTGCTAGGATATGCTGTTACAGTAATTTGAACTCTTTAAAGTTTGTTAGATTCCAATTTCCAAAAATGCAAGGATGAAGTATTCTCTGCATTTTGCTGTGTGAATGCTACAACCAGGATTAGCGACATTTGAAAATCTGTGCCGTTTGATGGCGCCTCTGTTGAGAGAGGGATGTGCTTCATACCACGTTACCCCTCAAGTGCAGTTCAGTTCTTGTCCCAGATGGAACGTCTTGCTGGTTCCTTTCCATACAATCAAAGAATGTGACCGTTTCTGCCCTCTTGTTCTTGAAATCTGGCTGAAGCCTGGGGTGATGGAGCTGAGGAATGAAGTCCACTGGCAGGGCTGTGTGGGAAAGCTTGCCCAGCGCGGCTTCTTGCCTTGCTTCCTGATCCGGAACTTCAAGGCTCATTTGAAGAAGCTGCTCATTTGAGTTGCGGGATGCCTGTGTGTCAGGGTTTGTTGTTCCTCACCAGAGGAGGAAAATGAATGCTCTGTTTATCCCCTAACTCTGCTTTCAGGATGAGGAATTCTCTGTGACCCCTGACCTTTGGGGGTTGCCTGGTAAGACCCATGCTTACTCAGACATGAGACTGTGGACCGGGGTGTGTGTCTGGCGGGAATTCCTCCCCTTGCTATCAGTATTTTGTGCTACAGGCTCATAAATATGAGTGGGTATTTTTCCTCCTTCCTTTTTTATCTTTCTGCTTACTTTTTAGTTCATCAGGTTCATTTTGTGGGTCCCATCATGATGGCTTGGAGGTGGGAAAGAAAGAATGGAAAAATCTATACTTCAAGAAGCAGCATTGTTTTCTTCCTTTTGCTGGGTCTTGAATTAGCAGCTTTCCCTATGGTCCAGGGATGGTGCAGGAGAAGAATGGAGAATGACCCTGTACTACCATGGGAGGAAGAGGCCAGATGCTCTATTATAGAGTTAATGACCCAGCTTAAGGGTCTACACAAATGCAGCACACAGATGTTACTCCCTTCTCACGGATCTCCTTTCTGGAGACTTGACTTTGAATCTCAGTTCTGTTTTCATTACAGAAACTGAAGACTAAGTATCCAGAGTCTCCCTCTAGATGTTGATGTATTAATATTTCTGTTCTTTTTGACCCAGAATGAATCAATCACAGGTCTAGGGAGCTTAAATATTAGGAAGATTAGTTTCTTTTGAAAATATCTCCATTGACTGACAGCTACTAAGAACTTTGAAAAATGGAAAAACAAGTGGCCTGGATTTTATGTTCTGTAATTGAAAAAATGTTTTTACTTGGTTGTTGGAGGTGATCTTTCAGTATGACATGATTGATTTATTTTTAACCAAATCTATATGGAGGCTTGGCATATTTTTCACACAGACCGATTCCACTGGATTGGGAGTCAGAGAAGCTGAGCTAAAGTGCTAGCTTGAGTATTTACTAAATGAGTAACCTTAGACAAGACTTTGCCTCTTTGGGTCTATTACTTTGAGTAAACTGGATCCTATCAGCCTGTGGACTGGCAGGATGCACATCACCTGAGAACTTGTTAAAAATGCAGATTCTCACATTCTACCCCCGGTCTGCTAAGTCAGTCCTAAATTTTAACAAAATCCCCAGGTGATTTGCATGTACATTAAAATTTGAGGAGCATTGACCCATTAAACCCAGAGACACTAATTTTATTTGAGTTCACCCTTTTATGTCTTGCGTCCTTTTGACAAATTGTTTGCCTGCAAGCCTAATGATGTTTAAAAACAGTAGCCGGGAATGATACTTCTCTAATCAATGTTGATGGGTGAAGGGGTGGGAGAGGAATCTTAGATAATGTGATTCAGGAAAAGACTGAGAAGATACATGGGAACTTGGAAACCAAAATAAAGATGAGTCATTTGGCCAAATGTACCCATTATTTGTCATTCTTTTCTGCTCTTCTGTTCTCTGCAGTGTTTTATCATGTTCGAATCCATGTCCTTGGCATGGAAAACTCTTACCACAACAGCTGGTTCTCCTCAGGTTCTTTAATTCTCATCTCTCTGATGAGTGTGCCAGGCAATAATCTCTTGTTTTGGTGTCTTCATCTAAGTTGTTGGGAAGAGACAGGCTTTTGGGCCCTGCAAGGGCTGGAACAGACAATGACAACTGGCACTGTGTGTGATTTCATTCCCACCCCAACGGGATGGATGGGCCTTACTGATGCTAAATTTGGGATAAGAATGAAGAGACTCTGATGTTATAAATATTCCTTTAAGAGATTGTAAGTGCGGAGTTTTCTCATGTGGTAATCAAAGTCTAGGTATAAAAGGGCAATAAAAAAACAAGAATTAGGCTTCCTTGTCAGCTCTGGGAGGACGGTATCCATGCGGACAGGGCCACTGGCAGCCGAGCACCCCATGGACAGCAAGAGCAGGAGACACAGCCTCTGCTCCTGGGCTGTGGCCACCTGACTTCTACCAAGTTCTATATCCTTGACTAAATGAACTGGGCATTTAGAGAAGGTCCGCATATGTTTCTCACTTCCTGGCTATTTGCCTTCTTCATTGATTATACCTGGTTATTTGCTTTTAAGGCCTTGCAAATAGTCAAACACTGAAAATCTGCCTCTCAACGAACGTAAAAAAATGACCTTCTGAAATTTTTTTCCAAATGGCGTATGTTGTTGCATCTGCTCATTTCTCTCCTTGAGATATTTCAGACATTTATTTTAAAAAAGTGACTTTTGTACGCTACTACTTCCTACCTGACCATGTCTCTAGCTTTCAGACAGCACATTCCCAGTTAGACATTCCTACTAGTTCTGCAGTTACGTTGGCTGGGAGCAGGAAACTATTTTGAGAAATAGATTTATTGAAGATATAAAATTTCATACTAAATGATCCCATTTGATGTTATTGATTCTCCCTCTTCCCTTTACCGATCCATTCACCCACCCCAGCACCCTGTTGACAGGCAGATTTTTTTCTGACATTTTTTCCCCTCATTTGATTTCTGTTTTGGCTCTAAGGAACGAGTCACGCAATTTTAAAATGCACAACTTCCATAGTCTCTTGCTGGGCTATCAGATATCACTATCTTTCTTCCAAGTAGACTTCCCTTTTTTTCAGCAAGCCTTTTAAAAAACTTTTTTTTAAAGTTTGCAATGAATTTTTTCTCTTTCTGATTCTTCAACATTCTCAGTTCATCTCTAAGGACTGACTTTTTTTTTGTTTGTGGGTTTTCTGGGCTTTCTCTTTGGCTTTCCTTTTCTGGCTTTTGCTTTGTTTTAGTTATTTTTACCATATATATAGAGCACATTACAGAAGAAACACAGGAGTTTGAGTTAGTTAAAATAAGCCTTAGGGATTCTTCACAGTTTATTATCTCTTTTCCAACCTCTACAGAGCTTGATAAGGAAAGAACATGGGAAATGGGCTGCTCATGGCAGAGCTTCCAGACAAATTGGATTTTATTGTACATAGAAGGGCAGGCTGTGTGTGTGTGTGTGTGTGTGTGTGTGTGTGTGTTACAGGTAGGGGGAGGGGAGTAGCTAATGCAGAATAAGTCCACAGGAAGGGGTGTTGCCTGAACTTATGGTGTAGAATAAATGGATAAAATCAGTTAGGGTTACTGAGAAAGATGTGAAAGCATCCTCGATCATCGCTTATTTGAAATTGCATTGGAGCAGGGGGCACATCTGAACTTGGAGGATGGTTGGAGGGGGTGGGGACTGGGCAGCAACTCAGTTTCCCTTCTGGGCAGATATTCTTTTCCACATGGAAGGTTGTGAGGACAGTTGCCTTGGCAGTGAACAGGGGAGGATTTGAGATGTGTTGGAAAACGCTTTACACTTTTCTCTGGAAAAGATTCTCTCTTCCGCTAGTTAATTCTGTTGATTAAACTAGTTAATTCAACAGTTTTAATAAAGTGATTCAAGTTTGACAAATAGGCTTTTCTTTTTTTTACTTTTATTTTTAGCCAAGTCCACTGTGATTTAAGCTTGAGATTTCAGAAGAGTACTTTGTCATTAAGAAACACTGGACTGCACTTTATGTCCGAATGCTCCTATCTAGCCAGCAGCTCTAGGGAAGTCCCTCAGCACTGGATGTTTCAGCTTCTTTGTCTATGAAATGAAGGCTGAATAATTTCTAAGATCTCATAGAATTCAGGAACTCTGACCAAGGCGCATACCCTCATGTGGTGATATGTGTAAAAATAGATATATTGTTGTTGTTTTATCAATGGGTGGGCAAAAACTTCTCTGAAAATTGAATCTGAAAAACCAAAGAGTCAAAAAATGTTACAGTGAGAAATAATGTCCTAGCCCAAGTTGTACAAGGGGTAGATATATATACTGTAACATTTTGTGTGCATAGGAGAACTATTAGTATTTACTAAAAAAATAAATATTGAAGGTGAAATATGTTTTTTGGGGAAAATGATAGATTTAGTTTTGAACATGAATTTGAAGTCCCTGAGAGGTAGCCAATGGGTAATATTAGCTAATTGTAGCTATAATTGATCTTGAGCTCAGAGGAATGTCTGGTTAGAGATATATCAGACTTGCTAAAGACTCAGATTAAAGAAAGGAAATAAACATAAGTACTAAGATTCTACATAATTGGATTATGAGTTATGACTTATTTTTAGAACCTCAAGGGCCTGTCCTATCCTAGCCTCTATCTTGAGGCTCAAGAATAGCTGCCTGCCTGTAATCCTAGCACTCTGGGAGGCTGAGGCGGGAGGATCGCTTGAGGTCGGGAGTTCGAGAACAGCCTGAGCAAGAGCGAGACCCCGTCTCCACTAAAAATAGAAAAAAAAAAATAATTAGCTGGGTGTGGTGGCTCGTGCCTGTAATCCCAACTACTTGGAAGGCTGAGACAGGAGGATCACTTGAGCCCAGGAGTTTGAGGTTGGTGTGAGCTACGCTGATGCCACGGCACTCACTCTAGCCTGGGCAGCAAAGCGAGACTCTGTCTCAAAAAAAAAAAAAAAAAAAAAAAGAATAGCTGCCTTCTAGTACCTACCACTCTGGAGAACCCACATAGCCTCTCAGATCTGCAGTCAAGACCACAAGTTTCCACATCTGGGCATGTTTTCAAATCCTTTGGGAGAGCTTTAGAAGAAATACAGGGTTCTGGACTTTACCCTGGGAGATTCTGAGTGATTCTAGAGAGCAGCTTGGGAATACGTATGTATATACACACATATACACACACAAACACAGAGACATATTTTAAAACTACGTAGGTAATTCTGATGCAGTCAGGTTTGTAAGCCAATAATCTAGGTTATAGATTCACGTTTTCTCTTCTGCCTCTCCAAGGTCTGCCCTCACAGTTCTGTTTTTCAGTCCTAAGACTTGCACTTACCCTGGGTGATAGACACTGACAACACTTTCACTGAGAGTAGAAGCCTGCTTGTGTTTTACCTATGATGGCATCAGGGCAACTGATTCTCAGAGTATATCTTACCAATCCCAACAACTTCAAGTAAGCTATATAAAAGGTGGGACTCCTTGAGGTCCAGTTTTTGTAATCAGTCCCAATGAAGGAAAAACAAGGCTGGGTGCAGTGGCTCACGCCTGTAATCCTAGCACTCTGGGAGGCTGAAGTGGGAGGATTGCTTGAGGTCAGGAGTTCGAGACCAGCCTGAGCAAGAATGAGACCCTGTTTCTACTAAAAAAAATAGGAAAAATTAGATCCCATCTCTACTAAAAATATAAAAAGGTAGCCAGGCATGGTGGTGCTCACCTATAGTCCCAGCTATTTGGGAGGGTGAGGCAGGAGGATTGCTTGAGCCCAGGAGTTTGAGGTTGCTGTGAGCTAGACTGATGCCATGTCACTCTAACCCAGGCAATAGATCAAGATTCTGTCTCAAAAAAAAAAAAAAAAGAAAAGAAAAAAAAAGAAAGAAAGAAAAAGAAAACACAAATTTGGCTTCACAGGATTGGAGAGTAATATTACTCATGAAATGGACATGTGCTTTATAGGAAACTTCATACAGAAAATTTTCCTAAAATCCTGTGTAGACATCATTTTCTTCTTCAACCTGTCACATTCATAGAAGCTTCTGAAATCCCTCCATCTCTCACAATCACTTATGCATCTCAGTCTTCATGCTGACTTCCTGTTGAAAAATGACTGGTACTTCAGTTTCTGGATTCTGGCTGAGCTGAGCTACTTCAAGGTGGCTGGTGGTCTGGGAAGCACCAGGTATTCGACATTTCCTTGCTTGATTCCTTTATGGAAGGAAGTAAAAGAGCATCCTAGGAAACAATTATTTCCTCCCTCTCACAGCTCTTCTGGTAAATACAATTTTCTACCTCGTTCATCTTACGAGTGCTGTTCCTGTCCACTAGAGGTGGCCTGTTTCTTTGTAACACCTTCACCTGAGCTCTCCAGGGTTATGTGTGATTGGTGTACCCCCACCTAACTGGCTACTACTTTCATCCTTCCTCGGTTTGATCTAGTCCTTGAAACTTCCCATTTTTTAATCTAGCCCATGGGCAATGAACATGTGGTCTGCCCAGGCTTGGGTGAGCATGCTGCCCTTGAGTCTCACTATCGGTAAAAAGTGCTTGTGGATATGTGAAGATCCACATATCCATGAGGTAGATCTACATATCTATAAGACGGTACCTTTAAGAAAGCTTCCACTTAAGGTTTCCCTTCTCCCAGGGCCCTTTGTGCTGAATTAGAGCTTCACTCTCCTTCATCTCACAGGCCAACTTGGGAGTTCTGCCTTAGGACAGAGACTCTCCACAGAGTCGCTTGTTCCCCTTTCTGTAACTTGATCAGAGACAGCTATTAGTGAGTGTCTTGCCTGGATAAGTAACAGATGGGGGAAAGAGAGAGCAAGGAGGTATATGTGGCCAAGAGAAGCTTATATTGTTAATCTAGCACACTAGAAGGAAGAAGCTATATTGCTACAGCTTGGTGAAGCCTAAGAACATGGCCTTTGATCATTAAATGAACTAATTGGGGTGAAATTCCATTTTATCTTTTGTAGGACTCATTGCTCTATACTTGTATCCAAAAGAGCCTTCAAACCTCAGGGGACAAACATTTCCCTAATCAAATCAAAACTCAGGGATTTCTTAACAAGTATTAATTGGGTACTGCATGGTGTTAACTACTACTGGAGGACACAAAGAAATGTAAGGTGTAGCTCCCCCATGCCCCATCAAGATATTTAGCCTCACCTTTGAAGCCTTCACATGATACACTTCTGAATTGTTGAGTTTTGTGGTGCTTAAAATTGCTTTTCTTAGAGGATGGAGGAAAACATGAGACCTGAAGTAGCAACCAGGGCTGTTTTCCTAGAGGATGGGCATTTGACCTAGACCTAGAAAAATGAATAGAAAGATTAAAAACAAAAGTTTAAACACTTGATTCTGTTACTAGCTTTGGGGCTATTACAGCATTTCAAGTACTTTGTTTTATTTTGAGAATGGAGAAACAGAGAGAGGGAGGGAGTCACTGTGAAAGCCTGATGTTTAGGTGGTTGTTTATTTTAGGGATAGATGAATTCAGTTCAACAAATACATGGAATGTCAATTAAGTATTGGAAATTGTACATGACACTGGGAATAAAGATGAATTAGAAACTTCTATACATTGCTTGTGGGAATTTAAATCAGATCAACGACTGGGGAAACTGTTTGACATTATTAGCTACATTTGAACATATCCTGTTTTGCAGCATGTTCTCTCCTACAGAATTGCATGCATATGTGCAAGGAAATATATGTAAATGACGTTCATAGCAGGATCATTAATAATAGCCCTAGCTAGAAAAAATAAACTTCTTCACTAAGTTGATGAATACATTGTCATATATTCACACAATGGAATACTCTAGAGCATTGAAAATGAATTACTACTACATGCAAAAAATGGATGAATCCCACAAACATAATGTTAAGCAAAAGAAACCAGATGTAAGAGCTCATACTGAATGATTTGATGTATAGAAAATCTAAAAATGACAGAGCTTATATAATGTTGTTATAAATTCCCCCTTCTAGGAACCACCCTCTCCAAATATAAAACCTATCCTGACTCTAACACCAAAGATTAGATTTTCCAGTTTTAAAATTTTGTTTAAATGTAATCAAAGAGTATGTACTGTTCCATATCTGGCGTCTTTTGCTTTGTGATTATATGTGTGGGATGGAAGGGTGTTTAATTTACTTAAATGGTATTTAAAGTTATTTCAAATTTTTCACTGAAAAAAAACATGACTTAAGTGATACCCTCTTACATGTGGTTTATAGTAAAGTTTTTTTTTTCTTTTGTTTTGAGACAATCTCAAACTTACAGAAAAGTTGCAAGTACAGTACCAAGAACTTAATTTTTGTTTCCTGAACTGTTTGAGCGTACCTGATGCCCTATCTTCTCTGAATAATCGAGTGTGTATTTCATGCAGACAAGGACAATCTTCTGCAAAACAATGGGCAGCCACCAAAATCAGAACATTAACATTGGTTCATCTAATCCTACTACCATCTAACCCTCGGACTCCAAGTTTTGCTAATTGTTTTAATAATGTTATTTATAGCAAAAAGGATCTAGATTCGTATCTTGCATTTAGTTATCAAGTCTCCAGTCAATTCCTCAGTCTTTTCTTAGCTCTACAACCTTGACACTTTTGAAGATTACAGGACAGTTATTTTGCAAAATGTCCCTCAGTTTGTGTTTGTCTGATGTTTGTTGGTGACCTACTTCCTATTGTGTGTCTTTCTTTGGCAGAAATAGCCAGAAATGACCCTGCATTTCCTCATTGTGTCCTATCAGGTGTCACAAACTTTTGATTTGTCCCATTACTGATGAAGCTCATCTTGATTACTTGATTAAGGTGATGTCCACCAGCCTTGTCCACTGTGAAATCAGCCTTTTACTCTTTCTAGTTAATAAGTATTTGGGGGAAAATACTTTGATACTATGTAAGTTTTCTGTTCCTCATCAGACTTTCAATTTATTCATTCATTTACTTAGTATAGACTTGTGCTTGTGTCCATACTCATGTACTTTATCATTATTTGATATATATCATTATTTACTGGGATATAATATATCATTATTTATTGTGATGCTCAGTTATCTCAATTTGGCCAGTGAGAGCCCTTTCAATCTGGCTTCTGTATCTTTTTGACTCCTCCTGTCATGCTTTGAGCATGTACCTGCTTTCTGGGACAATAAGATGTTCTAGGCTCATCTTGTACTTTCCCAGCCCTGTAGTCATTTCTCTGGGAAGCCCTTTTTTTCCCTGGTGGAGAGTGGTATTTAAAGGCAAAGATCTTGGCACCAGATGTGCTCATCGCTATTGGGTGGTGCTGTTCTGTATGTGCTGTCAACAGACAGAGCCCAGGAATGTGTTTGTATACAGGCTTATGTATGGGTAAATCACAATGCACAATTACATCTACAGTTATTAGGATACCTATTTACATATATATGAAAAAGTATCAATTTACAGTAGTGCAATAGCTCATGCATGGTTTTGCTTGCTCGTGGTCAACCACAGTTTGAAAATATTAAATTAAAAATTTCAGAAATATACAATTCATGAGGTCTAATTCGTGCACCATGCTGAGTAGTGTGATGAGTTCTTACGCTGTCCTGCTCTGTCCCACCCAGGATGGGAATCACCCACGCTGTCTATGCTTAGAGGGGACATCCTCCTCACCTGCCTGGGCTCTGCCCCATGTGCCAGGCCTCCAGGCTTTGACTTCCCAACCAGGCTGCCTCCCTGTGGAGCTGTCCACCTTACTTGCTTGGGCTCAGAAACCCAACACTGTGCCTCTTTCCCATCACCACAGATGCCTTTCTCACCTTGCTTGGGTCCTGGGCTTTGTCACTCTGCACCACATGTCTCTCCTGTGCAGATACTGTCACTGCTCGGGCTCTGCCATTCTGCTCTGGTGCACCTCAGCTCTCCTGCCAAGCTCCACACAGATGCTTACTTTTCTCTGCCCTACTTAAGGGCTTTAGGATGGAACTATTCAGGAAGGGAAAGGTAGGGGAGGGAAGGGCACCGTGTTTGTCTGGGTGCTCACCAGAGGCCCTTCCAATTCATGTATTCTGTGACCCTAGGCTGGCTTAGCTGCACATTCTCAGCTCTACCGTGGCGTTTCTCGGTGCTCATGAAGTCTGGTTCTGCCTTTTGTAGTTGTCCTAGCCTCAGCTTCCTGCCTTTGTGTTTGTACCCCACTGTTACCCTGGCTCTCTCTTAGCCCACTGTCCTGGTGTCCTGGGGTCTTCTGTCCTGTGCGGGTCACCTACAGGGCCTCTCACCAACTATTAGAGGGCTTAGATGGAGGGGCTGCCCCAGCGCCTGGCATCATGCCTGCTTCTGATTTCCCTGTGTTTTTCCAGCTGCCCCTGGTGTTTTCTCAATAGTTCTTTATGCAGCATGGTGGATATTAAGTAACCTTTGTGCTAATTTCAACATGAAAAGCCCTGTTTAAAAGTTGCAGTGTGGACAACTCCTGTTTTAAATTCCTTTTGCTCTAAAAAGCTTTTTTGCTATTATACTTCTGTTAACCCTCACTTTGTGGATAGCTGGAACCTTGCAGGTTTATTTACACTGGAGCTACCCCAAAACAAATTCTATTTTACCCTGATTCAGCTGTAATAACTTGTAATATGTTCCTAAGTAAAGCACCTTTTAAATTTATGTAAAGTTAAGAAGGTAGAGAGAAGGGTACACTTATACACTGTTGTTGGGACTGCAAACTGGAACAACCTCTATGGAAAGTAGTATGGAGATACCTCAAAGAACTAAAAGTAGAACTACCATTTGATCCTGCAATCCCACTACTGGGTATTTACCCAAAGGAAAAAAACACATTCTATAAAAAAGACACTTGCACTGGAATGTTTGTAGCAGCACAATTCACAATTGCAAAGACATGGAAACAACCTAAGTGCCCATAATGAGTGGATTAATAAAATGTGGTGTATGTATACCATGGAGCACTACTCCGGCATCCAAAAAATGGTGATCTAGTATCTTTCGTAACAACCTGGATGGAACTGGAGACCATTCTTCTTAGGGAAGTATCACAAGAATGGAAAAACAAACACCACATGTACTCAATACTAAATTGGAACTGATCGATCAACACTCAGGTGCACATATGGAAGTAAAACTCAAGGGAAATCAAGTAGGTTGGGGGGAGGAGGGGATGGGTAAATTCACACCTAACGGGTACAATGCACACTAGCTGGGTGAAGGGCACGCTTACAACTTTGACTCAAACTGTACAGAAGCAAATTATGTAACCAAAACATGTGCACCCCAGTAAAATTCTGAAATTAAAAAAAAGGAAGAATAGGGAACAGTAATGGAGATGGAGGCATGACGAGAGCACATTTCACTTCTTTGCATGGGATTACCCATTATTTTCTTTCTCTCATGAGTTATAGGTGGCCATTTCCAATGACCTGTTGGGCCTATCTACTTAGATATCCTAGCAAAGTAAAATTATAATCCACTTGTTCTAGAGATTGGGAAGGCATTGCTGAGACATGATTAAGGAGATGAGACTGAGGCGTCGCTGCTTACCTGGGTGGCATCAGTGCCGATTACCTGGTGCAGGGAGATCTTGGAGTCAGCAGGGGATGATGTAAGAGGAAAATGAAGAGGTGTGTCAGGCTATGGCATGTCATGCTGAGATGTAGAAACTACTGACTCACGTGGCCCTGGCTGAAAGGTTCCAGTGAGGAGGAAAGCGTGAGTCTCCACATGGAATTCCTCTCTCCAGGAATACCCTGCCCTACTCCTGACCACCTGGTAACATCTGAGACTCAGTGCAAATGTTCCCTTTTGCATTGTATCCTTAGGAATGCCAGCATCTCAGTCTCATTGGTGTGGGGAGGGCAGAAACCATAATGCAGGACTGGATGGGGGAAAATAAACTCCAAACATGGACTACTCTCTTTGAAGGAAAAGAAAATACAGGTCAATGAATAGAGAGAGTAAAAGTTAAGTGTAAGTCAACTTTTTCTTTTGGAAGTTGGGAGAGACTTGGGAGAAGCCATGCGGGACCCAGAGGTTCGCCACAGCGAGAGAGAGAGAGAGAGAGAGAGAGAGAGAGAGAGAGAGAGAGAGAGAGGATGGTTGATGAGACAAGGTCCCTGAAGTAAGGGGGACCAGGACCCAGGGCACAGTGAGAAGATTTTGCCCGAGTTAGGAGTACAGACCCTTTATGCCACAGCAACGGGGATGAAAATGAAGGTGGCTGTCACTGAAGACAGCTGTAAAGTTGGGGGGCAGAAGGCAGAGGGAGCTGCAGCAGGGCCTGGAGCCCTGAGCCCCAGTAAGGGCTGTGGACACGAGGCCCTGAGCCAGCAGTGCGGGGTTCAGGGAGGGAATCCAGTACTAGCAGGAGTGCTGGAGTATGGTCCAAGAGACTGCTGTAGGTCGGTCCTATAGGCAGGGCAGATGCGACAGCTAGCGGTGGGGCCTGGAAGGTTCTAGCCTCAGCTGGCTTGAGCAGTACCTCAAACTGGAGGCCTTAGTATTTGGGCATCTGAGGCTACTACACCGGCTGGATCAGACACTAAACAGGGGCTGAGTCTGCAGGCTGAAGATTCTTGCTACTCCCGCTGGTTGGCCTTGGGGATCCAAGGTCTCCTATGTCAGAAGACAAGGACTGCTTTAAAGCTGCTGCTTTCCCGGGGCCTTGGGCATAGAGCTGAGTGCTGTCAGGACGCCTCCCATGACTGATGAGCTTGAACACTTGACCGCATGTGCCAGGCACTGTTAGAGGTGCTTTCCTTCTTCATTTCATGTAACCTTCATGAGGAATCTATGAGATGGTACTATAATGATCTGCACTGTTCAGAAGAGGAAGTGGGTCACAGAGAACGTCGGTCACGTGCTCAACGTTACACATCTGGCAAGTGGCTGAGCTGTGACTTAACCCAGACTGCCGGTTTCTTGATCCTGAGCTCTTCCCCAGGGTGCCATGGCCAATTCAAGGGTGGGGTGAAGAAACTGAGGCAAGGGGGTTGAGTTAGGAAAACTACCCGACATGCAGGGAGTAAGGGGAGAAGAATTTGCATATATGCAGTAGGGCCGTAGAGCTCAAGCACTGTAATATCTATACCTAAGATCTCACAATGAAGGAGATGAAGATATAAAAGGAATAAAATAGGCTGTGCTGATCCTTGCACTCCTGACCCTAGATTATGGTGCCTTTGTAAAGTCTTAGAGAAAATACATGTAAGTAACCTGCCTCCGGGGCACTTAATCCTTCCTCGAGGTTTGGCGTCTTTCTGGAGCCTGCTTAGGCTTTGCAAGGAATGCCAAGGAATGGGATATTAGTGAGTTTGCTGCAAAAACTCATCTTTTCCTCGCAATACATTTAGGAGGAAAGCTTTGAATTCTCCAATGCCTAAACCGTCTTCTTTTTAGTGTCTTTTCCTCCCCAGCTAGTCACTTGAGTGTACCCTATTAAAGCATAGGAGAACTTTCTTTTTCTCATTTCATGAAACCACCAAGCAAAATACTGTAGTTTATTTATAGGGAACACAAATGATGGCATGGACAAACTCGGAGAAGCAGGGCTGAGTCAGTATGTCTGCATTGCTTGTGTTTCAGTAAAGAACGTCACACAACCTTGCTGGGTGGGCATGGTGGGGTACAACGTGGGGAGCACACGAGGATTGCAGAGGAGTTTTGAAGAGGCCAGACAGTCAAACCCAGGAGGCAAGAAGCTTGACTTTGGTGGGAACCAAGCAAGGACTTCTTCAGTCTGCTCCCCTCAGCAGGGAGCAGAGACCTCATTCTCTGGTTCCCTTCCAGAGTTGGAGCCAGAGGGACCAACTCAAAAGGAGAAAGGAGATTGGCTGGGATCCTGTGAAGAAAGTGTGACTCAGTGATGTGCAGACGTGGGAAGAGCACATGCCAATTCGTATGATTATCAAATGGCTGACGGTAACACAATTCTGGTCTAAACTGTGGTTCGCCTCCACCCTCCCATGTTGATTAGTCTATAAAGTGCACTTGGAATTTGGGATGAAAGATCCCTGCTAATAACAGTTCACACTGCTTATGTTACCAATCTCTGTTCTGACTCAATCCTTGCTGGAATCCTGTGGCATAGATATTGTTATCACCTCTGACTTACAGACAAGGAAACTGAGGCCCAAGTATATGAAGTGAATTTCTAAAGGACACACATAGAGGGGAGATTGAAGAAGCCTGCTCCTAATTCCTGTCGTCTTCACCTCAACACTGTTCTGTCTCTTTTTTAAATCACAGAAGGGTCAAGTTTGAAAAGCACTGTTTTAGGAGCTTCGCGTTTTAGATGAGGGAACTGCGATGCAGGGAGGTGAGACAGAGAGTGGAAGTAGCAGCTCAGGTTGATGCCAGATTTGGGACATTTGAATCCAGTTGTTTTTCATCCAGCAAAAAGGAATAGTGACTATAGAACCTTGTTACTGTTTCCAAGTTTTCAGTCCATCGTCTGGCCTGGGTACACATTTTCTCTTAGCAATGGCCTTCCTTACTCTGTGTAAGCTCTTACTTCTCCCTGTGCCTTCTGCACCCTTCTGTCCTCTAAGCCCCCTCCAGGGCTCTCCTCCTCCTGCATCTTTTCCTGCCTCTTTCTCTCTCCCTCTCCTCTCCCCTTACTTCTGCTTCTCAAATACCTTTGTGTTTCTCAATTCTTTTGGTCTGTATTCTTTTCTCTTTGCTTCGAATATTCTCATATCCCAGGTTTTATCTTTCCTTTATTTTTTTAGTCCTTGGATGCCATTGAGTCTGGCTGTTGGCAACCTAAGGAACTGTATAACTGACGTGGTTCTCGTGAACGTCTTTAGTGCTCTAATGTCTTGAAGGATGGCCCCATTGCTTCATATTCTCTAACCTTGTGCAGTCGTCACTCATCGTGGAAACCAGACACCATGTGAGTCCACATGAGGCGTGGGGAGTGTCTGTGTAAGCATATCTGTGCGGACGTTGCAGGGAGTAATGAAAACATGATGTGATTCTTCACGACAGTTCTAATTTTAAAAAATGTGAGACGATAAGCTGAACCACAAATACAGATTTAATGTAATCGTGACATCTTAATGTTCTTAGTAAATTATAGTTTCTATATTGTATCCTCTATTGTCTACAGCTTTCAAATTTCTTAAAAGGAAATTTTCAGAAAGGCAGGCTTTGCTCAGGAGGAAATCTGTTCCTCTGCTCAATTGTTCAAGTGCAGTTTCTTTAAATAACTAATTCTCCCATGTTCTGATTGTAAGACGTGTTTACTGAGTAACTCAGTGATTGGATCCAGATATTCACTGTCGTTGACCTGTCTCCTTGGTTTTGTTTTGTCATATTCCACACATTCTTTTAAGCTTTGTTTCACCAAATAATCACACACTTGAAGAAGGACCAACCAGGAAAGCCTCTGCAGAAGCTAGGAAGGTAATGGGAAGTGATCCCAAGCCCAGGAATCCCACTCGGCTGGAAAACAAAGGCATCCTTGCCCTAAGGGGTCAGATTCCTATAAGAAATGGATGCTTCTCAAGAATTTCTTGGTGTACCCAAGTGGTAGATTGTCCAGAGGAATTTGTTTATTTGTGTGGGTGTGGCGAGCAGAGCTCTTACGAGGACTTTCTCATAGCACATATTTGGAATAGGTGATTAAAGGCAGCAACTCAACCGAGGCTGACCCCCCACCCCTTCCATCACTGCAGGTCAGTCCATCCCTCCTTCTGGTGAATCTGTCTCCAAAGTACATTGCAAGTCCTTCTCCCCCTGCCCTGCACCACCCCCATCCCCGTATCTGTCCACTCCCCACTCCAGCCCAGCTCCCCGCTTCTGACCTAGTCTCATCCCTTCCCACGAGTCCTTTCACACGGACCAGCCAGAGTGACCTTTCTAAAGCCTACAGTGGGGCTTGTCTGTGTGCTTAAGCCCCCCGGGTTTCCCACTGTTTTTTGGCATGACCTCTCTCTGCAGACTCTGACCTTCTAGTCCTGTCCTACGAGCTGGCCCTCGAGGACAAGCTCCAGCCACCCTGGCCTAGGTGCCCCACGCTCTTCCCCACCCCAGGCCTATGTACATGCTGTTGTCTTTGGCTGGAACATTCATTACCTGTGTCTGGGTCCTTCTCATCCTACAGTTCTGAGCTTACCTCTCATCTCTGAGAGTCCACTGAGTGCTCTAGGTCAGTCTCTGCCCTACTCTTCTCCACTCTGTTTTCCTATTTCTTTCCTCCCCAGCTCTTTCCACAGAATACACTTTGTGCTTCTTCCCAGCTCTGCCTCATCGTCTGCCTTCCCCACTGTAATGGAGCTGCCTGCCAGGACAGAGAATTCCACATCCTGTTGACTCTTGTTCATCTCTGTTATATCCTTAATATCTACTTAATGTTAAATAAAGATTTGTCGAATGAATTTGTTCCCAGCCTTCCAGGTTGTACAGCTGGTTTTCATCCTTACCTCCCAGAAATGTAATACGCTACCGCTACCGCAATCTGGGTATTTGTATTTTAAAGGAGGTTGTTTGGACAAGGCTGGCACCAACTTGGCGTGTGAATAACCCCCTGGAGGATGTCAGAGTTTAGGGGAGGGACATATTCTAGGGGTGAGGAGCTGTCTGGGGCCTTTCAAGCCATTCCAGGTTGGCATTGCCCTCTCCTCCAGGCTGAGGGAGTCTTGTGGCTGGTGAACACCCTCCACCCCCCCTTTCCCCCACCAAACTGCAGTGGCCGTGGCCGCAGGGTTTCCAGATTCTCCGCTCATGTTCAATGCTTTGTGATAACTTAATGTGCTGGGGATGTAGACTTCAAGAAAACACAAAGAAAACCTGTAACATTTATATTTGTGCCGAGCTTTTGCAGCACATGTTGCCTGTCTCTCATTTGGGTCTTAGTACAAACTGCTTAGATAATAGATAGATGGATGTTACCTTCAATTTGATTCTGAATTCTTTGAGGGCAGAAAATCTTATACTGTTGTGAATTTTCTAATCCTGAGAACCTAGCACATATTTAATTTCTCCGAGCCTCAGTTATCTCAGTTCTAAAATGGGTATACTATTAATGATTGCCGTGGTCTCAATGTTTGTGTCCCCCCAAATTTATATGTTAAAACCCTAACCCCCAAGGTGATGGTATTAGGAGGTGGGAGGTGATTTGGTCATGGGGGAGAGCCCTCATGAATGGGATTAGTGCCCGTATAAAAGAGGCCCCAGAGAGCCAGCTTGTCTTCCACCGTGAGAGGGCACAGCAAGAAGGTACCATTTATGAACCAGGAAACAGGCCCTCACCAGCCCCCAAGTCTGCTGGCACTTTGATCTTGGATTTCCCAGCCTCCAGAACTATGAGAAATAAATTTCCTTTGTTCATAAGCTACCAAGTTTATAGAATTGTGTTATAGCAGCCCAAACAGAGTAAGACAATACTACTAATTTTGCAAAGTTAATGTAAGGATTAGGGATAATGTTTGTCAAGTCCTTACTTGGCACTGTGGGTTCATAGTAAATGAAGCTGTTGGTCACAGTCTGAAATATTGGTTCTTGGCGTGCTCATGGCCAAAGAATGACCAGACGCACAAAGTAAGACAAGCACAAAACTGAGGTTTATTGAGGAGAGAAAGATAAGATTATAAAGCAAGAGCAAGATACAGGTTTACAGAGCAAGATACATACGCCACAGATGATGACTGGACCCAGTGTCGTAGCAAAAGAGAGAGAGCAAAAAAGGGCATGGTTGTGGTCTGGGTCTTGTTTTATAGTGTCCAGATTGGGACCTCCCTTGTGGCTCAGATGTCACTATGGAACCACTTTGATTGGACAGTTGGGAGTTATATGATCTGAGTCTTACTGTGCATGCAACTCTCCCGTGAGCCTCTCTGAAAGCCCATTTGGGGGGCAGGTGAACTGCAACAGCACCCACTTTCATCCCTAGGAGACCCGAATCCCTCACTATCTACCTAACAAAGCTAATTTGGTCTTGTTCTTTCATTATTCACCAAATACTTATTGTGGACCCCGCTGGGGGTACAGTGGGATGGATGTGGCCTTCCTGCCTTCATGGAGCTTATGGCCCCAGGAGCTTTCAGACCAAAGCTCTGGTCTAACCAGGGTCTAACCCTGGCTGGGCCACTTATTAGTCGTGCAGTTCAGACAAGTAACTTCTCTGAGTCTGTTTTGTCATTTGTAAAAAATAGAATCGACTTTATAGGTTGTCCTGAGAACTAAAGGGATAGTATTTGAAAAATGTTTAACAACATTCCCGGGTTATGGGGAGTACTGATATTTACAGTCTATTGATATTATTTGGCAGGTGTTGCCACAGGGTCAGGTGATTTTCCTGCTCCTTTCTTGCTGTGCCACTGGGACTCCCCTGGTCCCCAAAATATTAAGCGGGTCAGAATTAGTCCAGTTTTCTACCACTGTCAGTAAGGCCTTGGGCCTTTT
The DNA here is from genome assembly GCF_000956105.1 of Propithecus coquereli. Lineage (NCBI taxonomy): Eukaryota > Metazoa > Chordata > Mammalia > Primates > Indriidae > Propithecus > Propithecus coquereli. The sequence goes on from NW_012139858.1 coordinate 1,220,027, forward strand.
ACTTGTGACCTAAATATGTGTTTGTAAGCAGGCATTTGAAAGAAGAAGTTTTGGCCAATAGCAGCACGTGTGTAGACACAGCTGGAACACAGTGTCCTTATCCTCCTGGAAACTGGTGACATCTGTCCTGAATTCACATCTGCCCAGGGAACTCCGGTGAAGTGTGTGTATGTGTGTGTGTGGTGGGGGGTGGTGAACAGGGGGTGATCTGGCTTTGCTGGGTGCACTTTGCCCTTCCGACTCCTCCAGTGGGGTCTCATGGAGAAGGGCAGGCCCCCTGGCGTCTGGAGTGCAGGCTGAGAGTTTTCGCAGATGGTTGTGGGTTCCTGAGTGAGCAGTAGGTCATTCTTTAACACAAACCTGACAGTTAACTCAGTCAGCATGTGGCTTTAAAGGAAACTCTCACTGTTTCTTAAGAATGCTAAAAACTCATTTTTAATCAGTTTAAACTTATTTAAGTAAACTTCATTGTTTTTTCTAAATATAAAAATAACATATCTTATTGTAGAATATTTGAAACACTCATAAAAATACTAAAGAGAAAAGTGAAAATTGCCCCTCATCCCACCACTGAAAACACCTTGGTGCATTTAGTCCCTGTTAGGGGGCTGTATTGTGTCCCCCCAGAAAAAAATTCATGTTGAAGTCTTAACCCCCAGTACCTCAGAATGTGACCATATTTGAAGATAATGTCATTAAAGAGTAAGTTAAAATGAGACCCTAATCCAGTATGACTGTGGTGCCTATAAGAAGAGGAAGTTTGGACACAAAGGCTTACAGAGGGAAGATGGTATGAGACACGGGGAGAAGATGCCATCAGCAAGCCAAGCAGCCAGACCTGGGACATCCTTCCCTCACAGCCCTCAGAAGGACCCAACCCTGCCGACGTCCTGATCTCGGACTTCCAGCTGCCACAACTGCGAGAGGATAAATTTCTGTTGTTTAAGCCACTCAGTCTGCGATACCTTGTTGTGACAGTGTTAGTAAACTAACATAGTCCCATTTTTTTTCTAAGCACGTATAGTTAATAATTTACACATTTTATGTGTATAGTTTTGAATCCTATTTTTTATTTGATACCATAAGCATTTCCCATGTCATTAAATTTTTTATAAATTTATTTTTCTGGCTACAAAAGACTTCATTGAATGGCTGTACCACTGTCTGTTTAACTGTTCATGTAGGATTGGACCTTTTTTGGGAGAGAGTTTGCAGGTGGAGAGTATTGTAGAGTGAATTTATTTTTCTTCCTGGGTTGTATCCACTCTCCATTGTAAGGCATTTAATTTCCTAGCAGATACAGTCTGATGCACCTTTTATATCTGAATCCAATACAGTTTGAGATATAATATTTTAGCTAAAGAGTTCTAGGGAGACATTTTTTAGAGACATAAAGACTTTGGGCTGGTCCTTGAGAGGTGAAAATGAAACACTCTTTGTTTCTGAGAAGGAAAGAGAGATGATGCAGCTGACAAAGTCCCTGAACTCCTCTGGAGAGGTGGCTGTGAGACTCCACGTTGCAATGACTATGACCTTGTGTGTCCTTGCTGTGTGACTACCTCGTCACAGATTAAGAAATGCTTGTCAGAGCTTGGTCTTTTGAGCTTATGTCTAATGAAGCCATTTTGCGCAGTGACTTACGAACTAAAAAAGCAAGTACTGTTATGCGGTCTGAGGTGTACTTAGAACTTACTGGAACAAGGTTTTTCAAGTAGAAATTTTGTTTCCTCCCCTCCCCTCTGTCATCCCATCACTCTAGTTATTTCTCTTTGTCATCTCACACTAATTCCTGTGTGCCCTTATGAAATGATGGTGGCAGTGACTCACATCTTTTGCTTTTATTTCATGGTGACTTATGCATGGCTATTGTATTACTGGAAAATCTATGATTAGAGAGAAACAACGATATTCTTGGAATCTGTGCTAAAAAGAAGAACTATGTTGACTGAATTTAAAAATTAAATTCAAAGGGTAGGAAATAAGCAAGTTGTCTTTCTTTCCTTCACTTTTTGACATAAGGCCAATTTTTTCGGTGTGGTCTGTGCCTCTCATGGCTGTCTCTCATGCATACATAGAGTCAGAGGGAATGAGTCTTATATTTATATTGATGTAAATGGAAGCAAAGTATGGGTTATAGTTAAAGAAGGGGAAACGCAGCTCTTTATAACTATCCTTTCAAATAAATCAATGTTGTATCATTGTCCTCAAACCAAACTATGCCAAGGGAAAACACCACCATCTCTCCAGTGCTGAGTGGAAATTCTCTTTTGGAACATGCACAATACCAGGTGGTAGAAATCATACACATGATGTGTGTTGCAGAGTTTTTAATACCTAACACATTTGCTTGCACATTAGTTGAATGGAACTCAATTTGAATCTGAATTCAAGAAGAGGAAATTCTATTTTGTGTTTGAGAAAATTCCAACTACACTGATTGTTTTCATATTGTAACTTTAAATAGATGTATGATGCCCATACCAAAAGTTTTATTTTCCCCTCACAAAATGTTCATTTATTTATTAGGTAACTCTCCTTGCAAAGCAAATAATCAGGTAGGAATTGTTCTTGTAGTGCAGATGAGGAAACTGAGGCATGGTAAGCTTGTGGACTTTGATAGAGCTCACACAGTGAGTCAGGGGCACAACTTGGAAAGAATAAAAGACCTCATTCCCATACAATTACTCCAATCACCAACCTACACACCCTCCCACAGACTCCCAGATTTTGTCTTTGGAAAGTAAACTGCGATACTGTTCTCACCTCTTCCATGAAACCTACCAGATAGGTTTAGCAACAGGTCATGAATGACAGTATTGCAGATCACTTGAATTATAAACCTGGAACCTACAGAAAATACTGCATTCTTCAGAAGGGGAGGAACTGTGCTTCGTGCCAGCTACCTTGCAGGGACCCTGTGAATCCCCTATCTCCTAGTGTTAGCTCTCCTTGTTTTATCATTCCTGGCAGGACACTCTCTGGGTGTCAGGAGATCTTTGAGAGGACCTGCCCACTTCTAGAGTCTGCAGTAGCCTTGGCCATGGGGCAGGGCTTTCACGACTGTCTCTGCTACCTGGAGTTTTCAACTTTGGGAGCCGGTCATTTGCGATGGCAATATATTTTGTTCCTTGTGAAGGCAGGAAGGATAATAATCATGAAAAGCAGCCAGAATAAAGAGGAGATAATTAAGGGGTCAGTGTAATTTCACCTAATATTCTATTAGTAATTAACAGCACAGTAAATGTGCATTGAGCTTGTCACAATCCATGTGGTTTGGGAAGTGAGAAATCATCCAGGATGAGGAACAACTGAAATTTGGAAGCAGAAACCTTCAGTTGGAATCAACGATGCACCTCCTACTATTAGTATTTAAAATGCAATAAGACAAGCAAAATATTTGTCTGAAGCAGCTAGACTGATGTTTGGGCTAGTTCATGAAGAACCTTTTACAGGAAAGCTAGACTTACTATCACTGTTTATTTTTGCTGGGCAGGTAACTCACCATCACTGAAGAGGTAATATAGCAGAGTGGTTTTAGCAATGGGTTCTGGAACCAGAATGCATGGATTTGAATCCCAATTCTGTCATCTTTTCATTGCATGATCTTAGACAAGATATTCAATCTCTGTAATCTTTTTATGCCTCAATGACCTCATCATTAATAAGGAGATATAAATAGTAGCTCATTTATAGGGTATGGATTCAATGAGTTAATATATACTACATGCTTAAAAAAGTGTCTGGTATATAGTTAACATTCTCTATTGTTTGCTCCTATTATTATTGTAGTTTTTTTCCCACTTTCTTTCTGGTGTGTCATGTTGAATTAAGTGTGTATTCGTGTATCTTCTTAGCTTTGGCCAAAAAAAAAAAAATTGAAAAAAAAGTGTGTATTTGTGCATTGGTATGTACTTGGTAAATTAAGTGTCTGTTTGTAGAATATCCATGATGGAAATAATTTTTAAAATGAAGTTAAGCCAGAAACCAGAGGCATTAAATCAGCACCTGCCAACTGTTGGGATATGGGTTTCTTTTATGAAAACTGAAGAAAAGCCAGAATTCTTTAACAAGTGGCTTTAAAGTTGTTAGGATCCCCTACCCTCAGACTATTTTTGTGTTTTATATCAACTGGCTGCTTTGTTGGTCGGCTGACCATTTTTTGATTATCTTCTCTTTTGAATATAAATCTAATCATGTAATTGGGCTTGCCTTTTGTAAAATTGTCATATAGGTCATTCATATTCCAGTCGTCCTACCCTTTTTGCCTTTTTTTTTTTTTTTTTGAGACAGAGTCTCACTGTGTTGCCCGGACTAGAGTGCCGTGGCGTCATCCTAGCTCACAGCAACCTCAAACTCCTGGGCTCAAGCGATCCTTCTGCCTCAGCCTCCCGAGTAGCTGGGACTACAGGCATGCGCCACCATGCCCGGCTAATTTTTTCTATGTATTTGTAGTTGTCCAATTAATTTCTTTCTATTTTTAGTAGAGACGGGGTCTCGCTCTTGCTCAGGCTGGTTTCGAACTCCTGAGCTCAAACAATCCGCCTGCCTCGGCCTCCCAGAGAGCTAGGATTACAGGCGTGAGCCACTGCACCCAGCCCCTTTTTGCCTTTCAACCCTTTGTATCACCTCTATCCTCCAAGTGGAGCCAGCTGCACCATCGCTCTCAGGAGCCCTGCTGGGCCACTTTACTCAGGTCTACCTTCCTCATAGATCCTTCATCTTCTCTCCAAAGTTGTCCCGCCCTTTCTTCCTTAATCCACCAGAGTCTCATTCCCAAAGGGTGGCCAGAAATGGCTGTCTCATTCCCTTCCTGAATTTGATTTATACCCGGTAACACTGACTTCTCTTCCAGTCGGGGTCCTCTGGCTTGCCTTTCTTCATCTGTTCAGAATTCTAACATTGTGTGAGTAAGAGGTATGGGCTGACCAAGAAGGTTATGGAGAGGGCTCCCTGGATGTCACTGAGGAGCCTTGGGGCTGTTTGCCCTCCTTGAAAGGGCCTGGGTTTTTCATCTCTGCTGCCAGATGGATTACTCAGTACAGAGAGGGTGAATTCTTTGAGAATTGAGCAAGGCTGGTTGATATTACAATGAAACTAGAAAGGGCCATTTTCCAGGGAGGCTTTGTACTTGCTAACCATGGCTGCTTAGTTCAGTGGAATCTGCTCTTAGATCTGTGGGGGAATTGTTTCCAGGGAATGAGTTCAAGGGAACGGAGAGGCCCACAGAACAACATGCCTCTGGAGGAATTAATTAGACCCAAGGGGGTTAAAGAAGGCAGGGGCAGCCCAAAGGCCAATGGTCAGATCCTCCTTCTATGTGCTTCCTGGGAAATCATTTCTGAACTTCCAGGATGAATTAGAAGTTTAAGGGAGAGGTCATAGCAGAAAGCTAGTTGTGTGCTGCTTTGCAAAGGTGGGGAGGGAAGGTCCTGGCTGGTAAGAAGAGAAGAGAGATAGAAAACCTTCCTTCAAATCTTTAAAAAAGAGTAGTGAGTAAGCAGTGAAAGGTCCTGTCTGGCCAAAGCCTGGCTAATCAGGCAGGCCAGGATGCCCCACCTCTGAGGCTAAGTCCTGCGGCAGGCTTGAGCGTCTTTCCTCAGGTTATACACTCGGGGATGCCAGCGTGGGGAGGAGGTGCATCTCGTGAGTGTGAGCCTTTGAATGGGTTCTTCTCCCATTTGGCATGCTACAGCCTAACTATGTGCACCATCTGTTTATCTCATGGGACCTTGTTAATTTTGTGAGGAAAGAGATTTTAAGATGGAATGGGCCTGTGTTGGAGCAGAACGTGTCCAGAGCAATGTGGCTAATGCCAGCTGCTAAGGTGACCAGGGCTGACATGGTGCACGGCAGCATGGCCCTTTCCTTCTCATCCCCCAAGTGGGAAAGAACTCCAGTTTTCAACAGAAGAAGAGAAATCATGGGTTAGCAATTATAGCACAGAAGCCAAAGAGGATGTTCAGGACAATATCCACTGCCATGGACCCTTCCTTTTTCCTCCTCTTACCACCAAGCTCGTGAATCACTGCATCAGGCCCTCTGCCCGAGGAGGGTGGGATCACTTTGGCTTCCCAGGCCAAGCCACATCCACATTTCTCAGCTGACTTCTCCCCAGTGTGGACTGTTGAGCAGACGTGTTAATAAAACTGCCCCACAATGTGGAGTAAAACAGAACTAGAGGGTCTCATTTAAATATGGACCCTGGGTGGATTAAAGACTGAAATGTGAAAGGTAAAAATATGAAGCCAATAGAAGAAAATAAAGGTTATATTTTAGTAACTTAATGGTAGGAAAATATTTCTTAATAAAGATCCCAGTAAAGCACAAATTGTAAAGCAAAACATTGAAAAATATAGTTATATAAAATTAAGGATTCTTGAGTTAACAGAAAGATAACACAGTGGGAGATACCAGAGAAGAGTCTGGTATCTAAAAGACATAAGGACATACTAGAAATCAATAAGAAAAAGATGGAAGAATCTCTAGCAAAGTATGAGTAGGCAGTTCCCAAAAGAGGAGACCCAATATGTAAAGTGATACTCAAACTCATTGATTCAGAGATATGCAAATTAAAAGAACTAGATATTGCTTTATACCTGGGAGATTAACAAAGATTAAGAAATTGGTAATGTTAAATGTTGGCAGAGGTAGAAAACAGGACCCCTTGCACTGCCAGGGGAGTAGCAAAAACTACCATTTGGAAGAGAAATTTGAGAGTGCATAGTCAGATGGAGTATTCACATAGCCTATGACTCAACGATCCTTTTCCTGGGTATATACCTTAAAGGAATTCTTAGACGGGATCAGGAGGAAACTCAAATGATGGATGTTTATCACAGTGCTGATTTTGATACAGGGACTTGAAGACCAACTTATAAAAAGCATAAATAAAAATGTAGTGAATACATACTATGGAATATTTTGGAGCACTTAGGAGGAACTCATTAGATATACCTACAGCAAATGGATAGATGTTAACAAGATATAACTGAGTGAAAAAGAGACAATAAATAGCATGGCATTTATGACACAATACTATTGATGTAAAGTAGACTACATAAACAAAACAAGAATATATATTTTATTTATATATTTTCCAAAGACATACCCAAAGTCAAGAGTACATGTCAAGCACAACAGAGCACTTTGCTTATGGGTAAAGGGGAATGAGGGAGGTGTGGATAAAAGAAAATTTGCAAGATGTGTTCATTAAAAATTTTCTAGGCTGCCAAGATCTCATCCTTATTTTAAATCTTGACTTGGTTTGGGAGTAAATATATCATAGTATGCACCATGAGGAACCTGATATTGGCGTGAATACAATGAACAACGGGCAGTTCTTGCTATAGAGGAAGCCACCTGACGCTTATCTAGCTGAAGTCAGTGTCCCAAACACCAGAAAACACCATGTTCTTGTGGGTGACTTGACTTTGTCAGGCTGCCTCATGTGTTCCCCATAGCCTGCCAAGGATAGCAGGTGCCTTCTCGAAGGGTGGGGTTGATGTCGTTCACAACTAGCTTTGAAGAATCCCCTTTCAGTTACATTTTCTGGGTCCTCCTAGCTTGGGGCTGTTTTCTTGTCTTTCTGGATGCTCAGCCTTCTTCTGCATCATCTGCTAGCTCTGTCCTTGGCTTGGGATCAGAAATGCAGCCACTTCACTGTATAGAAGAAAGTTCCTGCTGGAGAGAAACGTCAAGTTTTTTTGTGAGTCCACTCTCAAGAGTTGTCAACAAGTGCTACATCTGCCCATCTCTTTTTCTGCAAAGTAGTCCTTTTGGAAATACATGGAATATAAAATATGAGCTAGAGGAAAGACTTTATGAAGCCAGAGTAACTTGAGAATTCATCTGTTTAACTCTATTTATTCAAGGAGTAATATCAGTAATTTAGTTACCTGATACTGTTACTATTAGTTGCTTTTGTGACTTTCTAGGGAAATAGATGAAACTGAAAAAGCACATGAGAACCAAAGGAAAAGCCCTCTGGCATTCAGACTTTGGACTTGATGGTTTCAATTAGTTTCTACAGGTTTTAAGAAGCACCTACACAAAGTTAGAATGAGAATTCAAGTTGTCTTATTCTATATCTCATCCTACCTGCTATGGACTGAATTGTGTCCCCCCCAAATTTATATATTGAAATGCTAATCCCCACAAAGCAACTCTTTAGAGATAGGTCTTTAGGAAGCAATTAAGATCACATTAAGTCATAATAGTGGGGCCCTAATCCAGTAGAATTTGTAGTCTTATAAGAAGAAGAGAAGCACCTGCTGTCCTACCCACGTGCATGCACTGGGGAAGGCCACGTGAGGACAAAGCAACCATCTGCAAGCCAGAAAGAGAACCCTTGCTAGAAACCGAGTCCTGCCAGACCTTGATCTTGGACTCTTCAGCCTCCGGAACTCTGAAAAAATAAATTTCTATTGTTTAAGCAAAAAAAAAGAAGCACCTATTTATAATTATGTGTGTATGATATAATGGTATAGCGTTTTTCTAGGCCCCTCACCATGGCTTCAATCAAAGTAGTTCTCTTCCTAACAATTTCATATATTTATATTTCTGGGTAACTTTTCCTTGAAGCCAAGCTTTCTGAGAACCTGATGCTAGAATCTGTTTTTACTTTTAATTATTCTGCTTCGTATTTCTGTATAATTCACAAGTTGATTTTTACAAGTCACAAAATACAGAACTCTCAATAGAAAACAATAGCTAAATGTTTATATGCTAGGAGTTGTACAAAATAATGTATGTGAATGATAATCAGGGATGGGAAAATTTTTTGTGGGTGAAAAGCCCCACAGTAAATATTTCAGGCTTTCAGAGCCATGCAGTGTCTATCACAACTACTAACTCTGCTGCTGTGGTGTGAAAGCAGCCCTAGACTACATAGATGAAGGGCTATGACTCTGTTCTAATAGAACTTTATTTACAGGTGGGCCAGTTTTGGCTCATGGACCATGGTTTACCAACCTTGGATTATATCATTTAATCCTCATAAGAACCCTATAGGTAGAAACTGTTATTATTATCCTCATTTTACAGATGAGGAAACTAAAGCCTAGAAGGGTTAACTAGTTTATCTAACGTCACACAGCTAAAAAGTGGAGAAGATAAGATTGGCTTTTCCAGTGTGACTCCAGAACTCAGTTTTTATTCCTTGAGCTGTAAATTTTCCTGACTACCACTAAGGAAATAATTCAGTGGAAAAACATTGGAGATCTTGTATTCTGGTATTGTGGATGACTAGAAAATATAAGCTTCCTGAGCGACAAGTATGAAGTTCCAGCTGTAACTTCTAATCCATTTCTTTGACATAAATAAGACCGGCTATTCTCTACTCCTAGCTCCCTAAAAGACCTGGTCCTGGTTGATGGTCAAGATGTGGTTTCATCAGGCTTGATTCTGAAAGTGCTGCCCAAGACCCACTTGTCAGCCCTGAGCAGCCCCCCAAGGGGCTGATAAAGGACTCATTTGTCTTTATGAGGCAAATGATGCATATAATTCCATAGACTTTAATTTTTGTGGATGACTGAGAGCTATTTAATAGCAACCAATTATGTGAGTTATTAAGGGTCATTCAATTTTAGTATTCACAAACCAAAATTAGTACATCACTGGAGCTTATTATGGACTTTAATTTGGTATTTTACTAAGAAGCCCAGTTTCCCTGTAATGTCTGGCAGCATTGCAGAGGTCCCAGCACCATCCAAATACATAGATGGCTGCAGCTTTGCGGTTTTTGGACAGAAATCTACTATCAAGGTGGTACTTAGCTGTTTGTTTTTATTTGCTACTCTTTTTTTTTTTAACTATAAATTGCTCTTAGTTTAGATTTGTTATTATTAATTTCATTTGTTATTTGTTATATAGTTAACCAAATAATGTGTAGAGGTACACATTGTCTTCAAGAATATTTTTGACATATGTTTTCAGACAATTAGACTTAAAGGAATATATGTGTGTGTGTGTGTGTGTGTGTGTATTTTGAGATGAAAATAGAATTACCCATACTCTATTGTTCAAAGCTTTGTATATAATCTCCCTCAAATTTGCTAGCATTATCACTATTTTTTCCATTAACATTTTTTTATAAAGTAGGTAAGTTAGGTGAGCTATAAATCTTTTGCTCTCACTGATCAGACTATCATTTAAAAGACTTTAAGTTCCATGGCTCAGGAAGAAAAATTCTTCTTTTCTGAGCATACTATTGTAGACCTTGGCAAGAGACATAAATTGAATCACTACTTTTCAAAAAGGAAAACTAGAAAAAATAATTTATTTTTTGACTTCCCTTAGAAATGTCCCTAACTCTTATCATCAACAAATCATCTGGGGATACTAAGGTGAAAATATCGTGTATTTTCATCTTCCTGTTTTTAAGAACGGCTTTAAAAAAATATCTCCTAACCATAGTTTATACAACTGAGTCACACAAAATGATATGTCCAGCCTATTCAACTATGGCAAGGTAGGGATCTGTTCCAGTCTGGAGTTTTCTAAATCCAACTTGCAGAGGTGACCTGGCATAGCCATCTCCTCTAGACCAAGCTAAATTCTGGTTTGGAATTGCTCTCTTCTGCTTACGTAATTGAGGACCTACATAACAAAAATGCTGCTGGCAAGATCTCCACATAACAGTTGAGCAAAAACTCATAGGGAAAGAATTGCTTGAGGTGGTCCCACTTTCTCTCCCACTTAGAGAGTTTTCATGCAATAATATAACATAATAATATAATACAGTATTACTTCTTCCTCAATTAATATGCTGAGCAAACAACATACATTTTAGAATTACTCATTGGAAATTATCTGATCTTTCTTTGCAAAAACGAAAACAATTCTGGTCATATAAAAGTTTTAAAGTACTACATCTTGATCAAATAATTTTATACTAGTTAAGAACCTTGTATATTTTTTTCTTTAATTCCTTTTGGGTTTATGTGGCATCTGAAATAAAAATCTAGAGTATACAGACTTTCCTCTTGGCAGGGACTTCTGCAACATTCATTGCTCTGGCTATCCATGGGCTTACAGTCCTCAAAGTTTGGCCACTACCTAAACCACATATTCAGCCCAGTTTCCCTCTCTGAAGAGTTTGGGCCCACAGCACATCCATAGGTATCACCAGACTCCTGACCACTTACTGGTTTCTTTTAGGTACTCTGTGTTCTTGCATGTCGTCAGGAGGATTTATCTGGAATTTCAATAGGTGACTCGACTCTTCACATAGATAGAGGGATTTTCAGCAGGTTATGTGGAGCCTTGTCTGGAGATCCCCTTTATAGTAAGCTCTTTGATCATTTGAAGAGCAGACAAGATTGTGCAAACTGGATCTTTGTTTAGGCATGGAGGGAACCATGCTAATTTCCCTGGGAGCCCTATTAAGATGTATTTGCTAGCTACTTTGACACATAGCTGCCAAATCTTAGTGGCTAATCACAAATTTTATTTCTTATTTACATCATAGCCCAGTCTGGGTCAGCATCTTTTGTAGATAGCTATCCTCCAAAAAAATGGCTTTCCTTCGAGTGGTAACTCAGGAATCCCGGCTTCTTCATCACGTACCTTTGCCATGTTGAGGTCCCTTCACTTCCCACTCTGCTGAAAAGCTGCTATCAAGGTGTGAGCTGGAATTTTCTATGAGATTTTAGAGGCCAGCCTAGCCATAATTGTATAATTTCCCAGAGCGGGGGATGCCGGGAAGTTGTCTTGTGTGCCTAGAAAGAGGAAATGGGATTGGTGAACATCTAGGCTGTCTCAGCCACAAATACCGTCACAAGGCCTTTCTTCCCCATTTGTACTCCTCCTCAGGCAACCAGCAGGGGCCTCTCCCTCATGTGTTACCCCTGCTCTGGATGAAGGCAGTGACTTCGAGCGGAGGAATCTATTTTTTAGGCATAATTATGTTATTACTGCCTACTTGTTTTTTATTTTTATAATGACTAAATTGCCTCATTAAAGCTTGCAAAAATGTAAACTTGGGGGCAGTTTCCTCTTCTAAAATGAACTGACCAAATGATCTTTTAACAGAGAAGGGTGCCTACCTTCAAGGGCAGTTGAGGCCCAGAGCTCTTCATTGGGGTTGCTCCAAACCCATCAGTCACCCCACTCTGCTCCCTTCCTCTGGAACATGGCATCATGGAAGGGTAGCATAGAGGTCATGGGTTTGAGTCCTGACTCAGGCTTAAACTGTGTGACCTTGAGGTTAAATGAAATTAACCATAGAAAGCCCTAGCCCAGTATCTGGACTATAGTTCTTAGTATATCTTAGTGTTTGTTATTATCCAGTGTTATTGAGAAGGAAGAGCTTCTCTCTTCAGTGTGTAAGTTGGCTCATGACCGTGATATGCTTGGATGTCTTTAATAATTTCAAACATTTTCCCTCAAGCTTTATTGAAATATAATTGACAAGTAAAAATTGTATATATTCAATATGTACAATATGATGATTTGATATATCTATACATTGTGTGATGATTGCCACAAATTAATCAACATCCATTGATTATTTTTCTTCATGCTCTCTCTCCTCTGCCCCACTTCACCCTCGTTTTTTTATTTTAAGATGAGACCCCTATTTCAATCAGATGATTCCTTCTCATTCTTCTCATTGAGGAATCTCAAGATTGTTTCTTCCAAACTGACTCACAAAGGCATATGACATATTTTATTTGGGTTGCCTAATACTGAAGATAAATCAAACCCAATAGGTCAAGTATCGGGAGTTTTCACCTAAAAATGTGAAGTTTGTGTTTCTCAAAAAACCCTAGAAAATTTCACAGCAATTTCTCTGCATGATAGTGAGGCCAGTCAAAGGAGGCCAAGTCTCCTTCTCTTTACTGGGGTGAACCCTGACTGGCACTGTAGCCCCCACCAATTCCTGTCTTTTTTTTTTTCTGACAGTAAACCCAACATGGAGCAGTCACCATTTATCATTATACTTGTACCTTGTTGTCTAGTAATAATTGTTGAAGGATATTGTTTCTTTCATGAACAGTTATATGAAAAAGAGAGAAAAACAAAAGTAGACCCATGGTGTTCAATGTATCATGAAAATGGGAGGAAGCACAATTCTTTGTGAAAGTGAAGACCATTCCTGCCTCTGATTCTAGAGCATGCACCAATTTTGAAAGCATAAAAGCCAGCATGCTTCAGTCATTTATGTCACTGGTTTGGCTCTGAAGGTAATTGAGCTTGCCACCTGGGGAGAAAAGATAGTGCAGTCAACATTCTGGGCAGTCTGAAGGAGGCTTTTGTATTTTTCTTGATTGAATTTAATAGCTGTGCAGTGACATTTCTTAATTTTTTTTTTAGAGCCATGGTTTCCTTTTTATTTTTCAGTATGAAGAGTAGTCCTTTTAAGTGTCAACCAATTTTGTAGACCTCCCTCATAATAATACAAATAATTATAGTATCTTTTGATTTTTGGATCAAAGAAATACATATATGCTCAAGGATTTGAGGGTTCTTTTAAATTTTGCTGCAACCCTCCAGTGTTTTGTAGCTGATACATTAAAAAGCACATGATGTCCAGAAATTCCCTTTTCATTGGGAATTTAGGGACTTGTGGAGAAGACCATGGAGATTGAAAGAGGTCTTATACAGAG
>NW_012139858.1:1235173-1256644 GCF_000956105.1 Propithecus coquereli
TAAGAGGTCCAGGATAGGCCACACATAAACTATTCTTAGGAATGAACAATCCATGTGGTGCTTTCATTTCAACACAGTAAGAACTCAATTACTGTTAGCAATTTGCTTTATGTTTACTTTAAATCTGTTCTTGGTTTCAAAGATGATGAAGTGCCCCCTGTGAAGAGTGAAATCCTGATATTTTACTTTAACTACTCCCAAATAATTCTGTGATTCAATTTTTGACAGAACATCAAAACATCTAAATAATGTTAGAGTTTGAATGAACATTTGAGATTATATAACCCAGTCTGTATTTACAGATGATACAATTGAGATCCAGAGAAATAAAGTGATTTTGCCAAGATCACAGTTAGTGCCAGAGATGCCTAAATAAATGTCAGCATCCCACTACCACTATGCCCAGAAACATACCTAAGATTCTTCTGAGTGGACCATCTACAATGTCCATGTTACCCGAACCAGTATACAGATTTAACATAATCCCTGTCAAAATTCCAATGGCATTCTTCACAGAAATCAAAAAACAGTACTAAAATTTGTATGAAACTATAAGAAAACCCAAATAGCTAAAGCAATACTGAGAAAACAAAAAAACAAAAAACAAACGAAGTTGGAGGCATCATACTTTCTGATTTAAAATCATTTCAAAGCTAGAATAATCAAAACTGTATGGTACTGGCATAAAAACAGAAGCATAGACCAATGGAATAAAATAGGGAGCCTAGAAATAAATCAATTAATTTTCGACAAGGACACCAAGAGGACACAATGGAAAAGAATAGTCTCTTCAATAAATGGTCCTGGGGAAACAGGCAAAGGAATGAAATTTGACCTTTATCTTATACCATACATAAAAATCAACTCAAAATAGTTAAAAGATCTAATGTAAGATCTGAAACCATAAAATTCCTAGAAGAGAACATAGGGCAAAATCTCCTTGACACTGGCCTTGGCAATAGTTTTTTGGGCATCACACCAAAAGCTCAGGCTACAAAAACAAGAATAAATAAATGGGACTAAACTAAAAAGCTTCTACACAGCAAAGGAAACAATCAACAAAATTAAAAGGCAACCTATGGACTGGGAAAAACAATTTGCAAACCACATATCTGATAAGGGGTTAATATCCAAAATTTATAAAGAACTCTTACAACTCGATAGCAGAAAAACAAATAACTTGGTTAAAAAATGGGCAAAGGACCTGAATGGAAGACATACAGATGGCCAACAGGTATATGAAAAAATACTTGACATCACTAATCATCAGGGAAAGGCAAATTAAAACCACTATAACATATTACTTCACACCTGTAAGGATAGTTATTATTAAAGAGACAAGAGATAAATGTTGGCAAGGGTGTGAAGAAAAGGGAACCCTAATACACTGTTGGTGGGAATGTAGATTGGCACAGCCATTATGGAAAACCGTGTGGAAGTTTGTAAAGAAATTAAAATAGAACTACATATGATCCAGCAGTCCCTCCTCTGGGTATATACTCAAAGGAGATGAAATCACCACCTCATAAAGATATCTTCACTCCCATGTTAATTGTGGCATTATTCACAACAGCCTAAATGTCCACTGATGGACAAATGGATAAAGAAAATTTAGTGTATATTCACACAATGGAATATTATTCAGTCTTTAAAAATATGGAGATTTGCCACACACGGGTGTACCCGGAAGACATTATGCTAAGCGAAATAAGCCAAATACAGAAAGAAAAATAACTGCTTGATCTCACTTACATGTGCATGTGCAGAGATGCCCATGTGCACTTCCTCCGTCCCGACTCCAACCCCTCATCAACCAGCTACAATCCGCCTTCCACACCTGCCCCTGCTCCAACACTGTTTTTGTCAATGTCCCCAGTGCCTCCTGGATTGTTGAATTCAGTGGACACATTTCAGTGTTTAATCACTTGCAGCCTTGATAGCAGTGAGCTCTGTGCACCACACCCTTCTCCTCAAAGCTTTTCCATTGACTATCTAATGACGTCGCACTCTCTTAATTTTCTTGCTAATACTCAGATCACATCATCTCTGTCTCTCTTACTGGCTTTTACTCTTTCTCAGAGCTTAGAGCTTAGTCCCACACCTTTTATTTCATTTTTTATGCCACCCTCTCCATCTCCTCTTCTCCCATTTCTACCTCTATGAAATAACTCATATATTTCTATTTTTGCCCCAAATCTTGGGCTTGAGCTCCAATTGCTTAGTGATAATCTCTACATGGACCTCATATAGGCATGGCAAACTCAACTTGTCCAAAACTGAATTCATCTTCCTTTCCAATCAGCTTTCTCTGAGTCAGTGTCCCTGTCTCATTAAATGGCATCAACATCCCCCAGTGGCACAAGCCACAATCCTGCACATCCTCCTGGCACCTTCCTCTGTCAGCTCCCGCACCTGGTGAATCATTGCATCCTGTTGATCATATCTTTACCTTCCTCTTGACTATCACAGTCATCCATCCTGTTGCCGTCATCCCTGTGCAGCTGCCTCGCGGTGACTGCAGGTGCCAGATTGCTCCTGCCCATACTCTAATCCCTGCCATCCGTTTCCAACCTAACGAACCCAAGAAAACGTTTTAAAACTATACATATAATGGTATCATTCCCCTGTTAAAACCTATCAGTGGGTTCCATGTCCTCAGAATAAAGTCTGAACTCCTTCACACAGCTTATGAGCCTCTTTTTCCTCTGGCCCCTTTGCGTGTCTCTAATCATTTTTCTCCTTTCTCCTTTTTCAACAATATTTGGCTTTTCTCTCCTCCAGGTTTCCACCTTCCCTTCTGCCTTTGGGCCTTTGTACTTGCTACTTTTTGTCTCTCTCTGTCTGCTGAAATAGTCATTTTCCAGATAAGAAAACTAAAATTCACAGAAAGGAAGTGAACTATCCTTGGACATTTCATCTGTTTGTTCATTAAGGAAGCATCCAGAATCCCTGAGTATGACAGAGGAAGGCAATAGCATGGCTCCAGAATCAGACAGACTTAGTTTCAGCTTTTAGCTCCATCACTTACTAGCTGTGTGATCTTAGTCAAATGACCCAACCCTTCTGTAATCTGTTTTCCTCATCTGTAAAATCGAGTAATAGTAGAACCTACATCATTGGGTGCCTGTGAGGATGAACTGAGATGATGGATGTAAAATTCTGATTATGGAGACTGGTATGCAACAAGTATTAAATAAAAATCTGGTATTGTGTTGTTGATTTAATTATTGTTATCATCATCAGTTGGTTTGATTTTTGATTCTTTGGATTTAAATCTAATGCAGTCATAGAAGTGATAACATGGTGAATTCACCCAGAAACATGGAACCACTTCAAGACTGGACAATAAATTACTTATATCAAATGAAAGATCATTACATACCTACCAGGCCAAGGGAAAATAGAAAATGGTGTGGAATTCAGAGAGCCATCATGAGCAATGATTATTCAGATTTAGAAGACAAAAAGAAGCTTGTAGCTATTTTTAACCAGTTTATTCTTGTGTAATATTTGTGGTGGAAGAGATATTAGGCACAATTTGGATCAGCTTCTCTTTTATTAGATATTGGACTTGGGATTCAAGAGAGTTGAGCTACTTATGAAGGTGATGCCATTTTAAGTGACATTGTAAATTCACATGTAGAGCTGGGACCAGAGCCCAGGTTACCAGACTCCAGGCAGCATTCACTCCACCATATGACCCAGTCTGAAAGCCCCTGTCAGCTCCCATTGTATTAAGGGAAGCACTGAATCTATGTAGAGATGTGATCTGCCCACAGTCACCCAGGTGGTCCTTCTTTCTAAAGGAGTTTAATCTGGATAATAGGATACTTTGGAAATCCATAACATGAAAGTATTCATTTTTTAAAAAAAAGAAGTGTAAATTTTTCTTCTCTAAATTCTATAGTTACCAACACATTTAGAGGATCTAGAATCTAGATTTAGAATTTCTTTAAAAATAGTTACAAGGTGAAAAGTCCCCTAGGTTTTTGCCTCAGTAACATGCTTTTGCACATGAAAAAGCTCCAGCAGAGCCTGGAATGTGCTCTTGGCAGGAACCATGGAGAAGGGAGTTTTGGGCGTCAGTTTCATCACTGGACCAGAGCTGAGATTCCTGGACTCAGATTTCATTGAACAGTTTGAAATGAGGCTGCCGATGTTTCTACTTTTCCACGTAAGGATATTAAAAAGTTACAACCACTTTCTGCTTTAACTGGCCAACATCACTACGCCAGTATTGAAGAACCACTGAGCTAGGTGGCTGGTGAATGATGTTTCCATCCCCGATGCTGTACTTCCAATAATTACATCTTTGTGCATAGACTGAATATGTTTCTAGGTTCTTCAGTGACTTCTGTATGTTGGGGTGAGGGGAGAGAGGGAACTCATACACTGAAGATGCACGGTGCTTTTCCCTGTTTTCATGATCCTCTGCATCACCCCATTAAGTCCTTACAGCACTGCTTGAAGACACATATGACCTCTATTGCAAATGAGTAAGCTGAAGTTCATGACAGATTTATAGCTAGTATTAATAGATGGAAGAACTAGGATTTATATGACTCTAAAGCGTGAATTCTTTTACTGTTTATTCGTGTTATCTGAAATTGTAAAAACATCTAATTTTAGACATCTGTACTTATTTGCCACTTAGACAGTGGCAGATTCTAATTAAACATAATTATATTTAATTTTATTTTCAAGTGTTCTGTAATTTATAATCTTTACAAAGTCATTTTTTTTTTCAAATTAGAGAAGGCTTTTTTTCTCTTTTATAGCCTACGTATAACCTCTTTTTCTGTCACACATACCTTTGTTAGACAAACATTCAGTGGCAAGATAGGTGGAAAATGGGCCCAGATCTGTCCTATAAGCTTGATGAAATTCTCCTCTCTCTCTTCCCAGGAGACCTTGCTGTGAGGGTGCTCTGCTCGTTTGATTCAGACATAGTCACGAGACCAGGCAGGATACTGTGAAATCCGTGATCCTCCCAATCTTATCAGCAGTTGGATGTGGATCTGATTGAGGATCAAGTGCCCCATACAGGTTTCCAGCCTCGCTGAATCCTTAGACTTCGTTCTTGCAATGGAGAGTGTTGCTCGACTGTCTTAGCAGCTTCTGCCTCTTGAACAGCTTTAATTTCCTCAGTGAGATTAAATTTCTTATGTTCATTATACTCATTAATAGGACTCTACTTTCATCAATCCATTTTAAAATCCATTGTGTGATTAGTAAGCTGTGGACTGTTGATGTTGACACACAGTACAAGTATTTGTGGGAGCCCCTCCTAGAGTGTGGCCATTTTTAGCACACCGCTAGCTGATCTCCCCGGGTCTGTACGTCAAGCATAGTGCTCGCTGGGCCTATCTTAGAATTAAAATTTAAACTAACTGGTGCTTACGTGATATCACACTGACTAGATGGAAATATTTGCCAATATCACGCACTTCCTAACCCTTGCTCTCAGGAGTGCACTGGTGCTAGTCAGATGTGTGGTTGGGGGCAACGGCTTGCAAGGAATGGGAGCTATGTCTTAGCTGTGCTGATCCCCACTGGCTTCCAGATATTTTTCCGTTCTGTAGCTCATGGATTTCCTGATGTGACTGACTGGAGCACTGTGCTCTGTCCCCTCCCCTCCTTACTCATAGGCTGGTAAATATCCACAGGAGTGGAGGGAGTTCGGTGGTGGGCTGGTCAGGCAGGGGTAACTTGAAATTTCTAAGTGGTCCTGCCCCTTAGGGCTTAGGCCAATTCCGCCTTTTGGCTATAACACTCTTCTTTTGACCTCCTTAGGTTGTGAATTGCATTGCAAATAGTTTATCAGCATGATTTCTAGAGTGCTGTCACTTTCCCAGAACTTCTTAGGCTGAGGAGGAAAGTAAGGGGCTATGTGTCAGTCAGCATGTGCTGGGAAATATGCCACCCTAAAACTCAGCGGCTTAAAGCGGCCACCATTTATTTCTTCTTGCTCACACGTCTGTGGGTCAGCTGGGAGTTGGCTGGCTGGCTCTGCTTCCGGTGCTGAGTGGGCTGGGCTTGGCTCCTCACGGAGGATGGGCTCAGGTCTGCCCCTCGCATGTTCTTCCTAAGGCTAGGCTGGGATTGGGGGCGTCTTCCCATAGCAGCAGCGGAGGGACAGAAGGTGAGTGCCACTGTGCGTAGTTTGCACCGGGTCTGCTAACATCCCTTTCAACAAAAGAAGCCACATGGGAGAGCCCAAAGTCCTGGGGCAGGGAGCTCCACTTCTCACACGGGGATAAGGGAGAGGAGGGACTATGAGTGGAAATAATGAATACTTTGGAGCAGTGTTTAGTTGGCGAAGACTTCTATTCACCCTCGCGCATTATTCCATTCAGTCCTTACAAGAGCCTTGAGGTACAAGTTATATCTGTCTTCACTTTTAATGAGAAAATTAAGGCTTAGAGAGGTTAAAAACATTCTTCAATAAAGGATGTTCAGCCAGTCGGCAGCACAGCAAGGCTGCTGTCTTCTTCCGCTATGCTGTCTCATTCCTCACCTCACCTTCCACGAATCGTGGAGATCTTTGCTCTCGGGGCTGCCATTGGAGAGCGTGGAAGTGGCTGAGTATTTCTCAATGCTGCTTGCGGATGGCATCCTAAGGAACAGTACACAACTAGAACGGTGTGGGCCAGTGCGTCCCACACTTCAGGGCACACAGGAGTGAACTTGAGTGCTCACCTTTGGCCTTTTCCCTGATTGTAGCATTTACCTTTCTAGGATGTGTATAGCAGGTACTTAATTGACTCTCTAAATGTAAGTTTCTCATTAACAGGGCTTGTGTCCTGTCACCAGTAATGTTTCTGATGCTATCAGCTGTTTGTCCCCACCATTCTTCTTTTGGGGTTTGTGGTAGTTTTTTCTGTGGGTTTTTTTTTTTTTTTTTTGATTATCTTAGTTTGTCTGTTTTCTTGGGAGGAATTTGGAGAAATTCAAAAGCAATGCCATCACTGCCTCCATCTTCCCAGAATCCATGCACCTGCCATGGATGAGACCTTTCCTGGCCCTCTTGAGTGACTCACCACCACCTCCCTGTGCCCCACTGGACCCTGAATATCCTTATAACACCAATGACACTTGCCGATTGTGGGTAAGTCTCTTTCTGGTGGCAGGGGTCACTTTATACCCGCCTTGGATCCCCAGTATCTAGTTCAGTGTCTGGCATATACGGTTCCTTAAACATGAAGAAATAAACAGAATTTTGCCCCAAATAGATCCCACATCTGGAAGAGTAAACTTGTTACCTTGTGCAAACTGCCTAATAGTAGCAACTATATTACCTCTCTCAGAGAAGACAACTCATGGGGCATTTACTCTGAGGGGAGATTGCTAGTGTCTGTAGCTTGAAAGGATGCGCAAGGGTTTACTTGGGGGTCAGAGTAAGGCCCCTGAGATGTGGTGTCTTAAAGAGGAAAGGCTAGATTGTTTTCTATTAATAATAGTCACCGCTATCCCTGGATGTCAACTTCAGATGCCACCTGGGTGGAGAAAGTTGCCTGAAATCTTAAAGCTTTAAGCAGAACACTCAGTGAGAACATTTAAGGGGGGTAATGGGGAAGAGGCAGAGAACAGGGACCCAGGTGGCCATCAGCAGTGGTTTGTGATGCTGTTACCATAGCGCCAGAGGGCGCTGCTTCCCAGGGAGCAGCACCACCTCCACAGTGACCCCATGGGTGGCACCCTCTTCTTTGACAAATACTACCTGCCTGCGGTTAGGATCCAGGTTTGTACTTGGCCCAGCTTAGCTTTGTTAGGAGACAGTGGTTTGGGCTTGAGTTCAACACAGAAACAACTTTCCCACTTAGCCCCTTTCAGAGAACATCTCTTAGTCCTTCTGGGCTGCTATAATGAAATGCCATATGTGGGTGGCTTATAAGCAACAGAAATTTATTTCTCACCGTTGAGGAGGCTGAGATCAAGATCAAGATGCTGGCAGATTCGGTGACTGGTGAGGACCCACTTTCCAGTTCATGACAGTCCCTTCTCACTGTAACCTCGCATGGTAGAAGGGGTGAGGCAGCTCTCTGGGGCCTTTTTATAAGGGCCCTGATCCCACTTGTGAGGGCTTCATTCTCATGATTTAATCACCCCTCAAAGGATCCATCTCCTGATAACATTACATTAGTGATTAGGTTTTCAACGTATGAATTTTGGTGGAACACAACATTCAGACCATAGCAATCTCCCTCTAATAGCTCCACTCCACAGTGACAAAATACCTCAGTAATTTGGAAAGAGCAGGATTGGAAAGAGTGGAAATCACAGAGATGGGAAAAACCTCAGCAGTCACCTTTAACCTTTACCCTCACACTGGCATTTTTTGTTACTTAGTTTTCTGATGTCTCATTGAGAATGACAGGCATTGTGTCTTGCTCACCTTTGTACCTTCAGCACCATTCCTGGTACATAGTGGGGGCTTAGGAAATATTTCTAGGATGAATGTGAATGGGTTTGTTTTGAGGGTCACATTTTTTCAGGAAGGAAACCACAGAAAAATGGTGAAGAGATCCACCTAATAACAGATCTGGTCACAAGATGAGTGTATTTTCCAGTATATCCCATCCCATCCTGTCCCATCATATTGTGTCATGTTGTGCCATGAAGTGATGTTCTCTAGTTGTTTGTCTAAGGCTGAACTAGCCAGTTATAATGTAAGGAAACTAGTTTTCTGAAACTAAAAGCCCTGATTTGTGGCATTTGCCAATTTCTATGCTGCAAATATTCCCACCATGACTGATTTCACACTACCCATCTATATTCATTTCCTTTGACTCTGTAACATACTACTACAAACTCGGTGGCTTAAAACAACAAAAATGTATTCTCTTATTTCAGGAGGCCAGAAGTCCAAAATTAGTTTCAATGCACTGAAACCAAGACGTTAGCAAGAATGCATTCCCTCCAGAAATTCTAGGGGAGAATACATTCCTTTTCTCTTCCAGCTTCTGGCTGTTCCTGGCTTTGCTTGGTTTGTGACTGCATCACTCCAATTTCTGTCTCCATGAGTGCAGCACCTTCTCCTCCTCTGTGTGTGTCAAATCTCCTTCTGCATTCCTTTCATGAGCATATATGCATTCAGGAACCACCTGGATAATCTCCCCATCTCAAGAACCTTAATTATATTTGCAAAGTCCCCCTGACCCCCTTTTTTTGGTCATATAAGTGAACATTCACAAACTCCAGGCATTAGGATATAGTTATCTTTTGGAGGGCCATTATTTAAGCAACTGCATCTCTGTTTCACAACTAGCTCACAAGATGCCTGGATATTAGCAAATGGTTCTCACAAGCTGGTACGAGGGGGCTTTTGCGCACCACTGAATGTAAGGTTCTTGCAGGAAAATATTGAGGCTACCATTTAATTGTATCTTCTTCAATCCTTAGTCCAGTGAAAGCTAGTATGAGTTAGTGCTTCAAAAATACTTTTGAATTAACTACGAATAATCTGTGACAACCCAAAAACTGATCAATGTAAAACCTTTTAGGTTGTATATTCCTAGGAAAAACTTTCACATTGTGAGAATTGTAGTAAAAACAAATAATTAAAGGCTCAGGGAAACGGTCAATACTCCCAGTTCTGTGAGAAAATCCAGTGGTTCATGGCCAAGTTTGCATAGTATTGAACTCTTTAGAAAACCCACATATCTGCAGTGACTCATTTTCTGAATGTTCCTCTCAGCTCAAGTTTTCCAGTCCTGATTTTTATTTTTCATGTGCTTTGTGTCATTTGCCTCACTAGACTAAGGTCTTTGGGCAGGGGTATGTGTTATGCTTCCTTATTATGCCAGCCTTCTCCCTTGCAACACTAGTAGGGTGCCTTCAACTTAATGCCTCCACAATCATTTTGTTATTTATAGACTGACCGAGCTGTTTGCCATATTGAAGTGTGTGTACCTATGTCTATTGAATCAGTGAGAACTAGAACAGCCCTTGTATAATATTTTGCCAAAGTTATCAAAGCCAGTGTCATATTGGTATTCCCTTTGGTTTAAAGTGCCCGATTGGCCTAGCTTGTGTTGCCTAGGCCTGTACAGGAGGCCACAATCCTGATTGCAGGAACATTTCCAAGAATATTGGTAACATCCCATTAACCCCAGAACACAGTCTGGCCTTCTGCTCTCTGTTGCTTCTTCATTTAATGACTTTGTCTCAGTTCTGCTTTATCTGGATTGAGAAGATGGTGCATGACGCACATAAGAGGGGCACTCGCTGTGAGCCCGATGTGGGACTCTGAGACCCCTTCCTGCTCCTGTGGTTGGATCCAGTGCTGTTGGCCCAGGAACAGCCCCTTTACCAGCCTCCTCAGTCCTGCTTTCAGATAGTCACTCCATTTTCTTTTGAGCAGCTAAGAAATGAAGAGAAAGGAAATACATTAATCAAGCATTAGTAGTACTATATGTCAGCTTTGGACTAGAAGGTTTACAACATGGTTTTCTATGGAGTCCTCTTGACAATCCAGCCAATGGAGTATTATCCCCATTTTATAGATGATGAGATTCACAGATAGCCCAAGAAGTGGTTCAGTTAGCATGTAAATGAAATGGTTTGGGAATGAAGGCTGTCTGATGAATGGATGGAAAGAACCTTCACTCCAGACAGCTGCACAGCCTGAAGGAGGGGAGGCTCTGCCCAGCAGCTCTTGCAAACATGGGGGTGGGTGGGTGGGATGGGTCTGGAGGTGTGAGTGGGCCCTGGGACAGAGTGAGGTGGCATGGGTCCTGGAGCGGTCTGATGGCAAGTACGTGTAGGTCCTGTGGGAGAGTAGATAAAAGGTTAGGATTTTGTTTGGTAAAACAGTAAACATTTGTGTCTGTACTTGATTAGATTAATAAATCAATCAATATGACAAAATCGAGGGACATGGTTAAAGAACAAGACACTGACTTCCCATCCCCCCAGGGATGTTTCTGGAGCATGCATGCCCACACAGATCCCGCCTTGAAGTTCACAGCACTTCCTGCCTCATCCCTCATGCACTGCCTTGAGACATTGCTTGTATTTTTCCCCGAGAGCCCCATGTTTGTAGAGAAAGTGTCTTCTCCATGATTAGATGGTGAATTCCAAGTGGCCAAAGCTGTATCTTCTCTTACTTTGTGTCCCATTGAAGCTCACACAGGAAAAGAGCAGGGCATTGTATAGATACCAGAGGGCCCTTCTACAGTGATATTATCTGTTAAAGACTGAACTGTGTCCCCCAAATATTCAGTGGTTGAAGTCCTAACCCCCAGTGTGACTGTATATGGAGATAGGTCCTTTAAAAAGATCGTTGATGTTAAATGAGATCATAAGGGTGAGGTCCTAATCTCATAGGACTGTTGTTCTTAAGAGAAGAGGAGGAGACACCAGAAATGTGTGTGTGCAGCCTGCAGGCCACAGTGAGGGCACAGTGAGGAGGCTTGTCTGCAAGCCCAGGAGGGAGGCCTTGGGAGAAACCAAACCTGGCGACACCTTGGTCTTGTACTTCTGGCCTCCAGAACTATGAAAAATAAATTTCTGTTGCTTCAGCTTTCCAGTGTGTGGTATTTTGTTATGGCAGCCCTAGCAGACTAATACCCTACCCTTAGAAATTTTTTTTTTTAAGTGCATAAAGCTGAGAGCATACATAGGCATTTAGCAGATGCTCTTTGAATATACTTAAGTTATATTCAGAGTTTTTCTTCATATTTAGGGACTAATAGGATAGTGAATTCCTTGAATCCATCATTGAAGATGCTGGGGAAAGAGCCTTTTGAGGTGTCTTATCTACCTAGAGGCAGACGCATGGACTAAATGACCTCACCAAGTCTAACCTTGCTGCAAGACTCTATGTTCATCTTTCATATTAATAGTCTGCTACAGGTGTTAGAAAATGGCAAGTTAGATAGGACATATATTTGCATAGATAGTATATGTTGGTATAATACATTTGTGGAGTTAAGCCATACTCTCTAATATTCTTTCAGGTTCCATACTAGCTGGAGAAATACTAATAATAATATTTTTATTAGCAAGAAGACAACACACCAGTATTTATTATGCTAGAAATATTATAAACAAGATTTCATTAATCCTTACAACAACCCTGGTAAGTAAGCTATTATCATTTACATTTTAAAAACAATGTAACCAAAGTTCAAAGTGGTCAGGAACATACTGAATTTCCCTTGTGGGGAACCCCATCCCCACCATTGTCAGAAACTTCTAGCATGATGAGCCAGCTCTCTTTGACTTCTGTGCTCAGCCATGGTCACCTCAGTGTCAATCTTGCTGTGTCCCCCTGGATCCCAGAATCTTTCTCCTGTTAGATCCTATTTCAAATTGGTTATAAGAAAGCTCTGTTTTAGAGAGAAGACTTCTCTAAGTGTTAGCAGTTACACACTCTGTTCAACAATTCTTTTAATCCCAGTATTTACTAACTTTCCCTATTTCTTGTAATTCCAAGAGACTGCATTTAAATAGACTACAACATGAGTGACATTTCCTTAAGTTTTACAGGGCAGAAGCCCTCTTCAGCAGGCTTGGCCAGGAAGATTACAGACCCTTGACCACACTTAGAGTATAAAAGTAAAGTCTGAGTTCTCCTTGCTAGCAACTGGCACGGGCCTCTGGGAGACCACACATCTAAAGTTGTTGTTGTGATATAAGCTAAAGGGTTGCTTGTTAATGCTCTTGTTATCAGGGTGTTACCTTCTCATGCCTGGATTTAGAGATCCCTTTATAGAAGAATATTTCTCAGATTCTTTTCAATCCTGCCTTCTGTGAATTCTTTGCTTTTCATTTAGACATACTTTGATTCAGTAGTAGATGGAGAGAGGTTGGACTGCCTGAAGGAGTCTCTACCCATCGGCAGTCACAAAGGTTGTCATCCCGTCTCACATTCCCAAAGCTGGACTTTGGGGATCTACAACTCTGAATCGAAATCACATAATTTTAACCTTTTGATTCAAATGATGAGGCTGAGATTTGGGCTTTGGGTGGGCTTTTGAAGTTGCTCTTTGCACCACAGCTTTTTCTTGGGATTGGAACAGTGAGTTGCACTCATCATGTTAGCGATTACAAAGTTGGAAGGGATATAACTTAATGATGTGCCATAAAAAGGATTCCAGTTTGTAGCAGGCAAAGTGTGGCTCATTGGGATGCCTCCTCATGGTCAAACAAGTATTATGAAATAATAATCGATTATTAAATTCTATCTTTCCTCCTCTCTCTTCTTCTAGGAGAGAGGGCAGAGACGGCCTTTGGTTTCCAGAGACTTAGGGGAGGCTCCATTTTGTGTCATCGCTTTGGGCTTCGGGCTTTTAGCCTAAGGCTTTGTTCCTTCTTAAAATATGTTTCCTCCCTGGGGGCAGGTGGTGGTGGTGGTGGTGGTGGTGGTTACAGAACTATTGAAGCTGCTATCAGCATAGAACAGTGGTTCTCTACCAGCTCCTTTCTCTAAGCCAGTTCTCGGCCTTGGTTGCGCATTAAAATAACCTGGGGAGTTTTAGCAGCAACTGATGCCGCTGTCTTACCACCAGGAATTCTGATTCGGTTGGTTGGGAGGCAGCCTGGACACCAAAACGTTTGAAATTTCACCAGGTGAAACTCCAATGTTTAGTTGAGATTGAGAATCAATGGCTTGGAGGAAGGAGCTGATAGAGGTCTTGATGGGTTGGGGGAAAAGCATAGGATATTTGTGCATCGTGCAAGTGGGGGTGATAGGCAGGGAAGAAGGGAGAGAAAGGGCACAGAGAAGAAAGGTGACTGAGGGAAAGATAGGCTTCTCACATCTCAGTTTTGCTTACTTCCCCTTTATCCTAACCTACCTAGTTAAATGGGTTCTGGGGTCCTAAATCTTCCTGATGCTAGGAGATGAAGGATCAGAAGTGAAAGGAGACCTATGGATTAAGATTTCATTTTGGTTGACTTGGGCTTATATATGGGTAAGCAGTTAGCAACCAAAATGACTAATTACAAAAGTTATTGTGTTTGGTATAAAACTTATTTTTTAAAATAGAGAATTACATAAAATAGTGAAATTTCCCCATCCCACCTTCAGAGATAAAAACCCTTTTATACAATTATATATTCTTCGAGATTTTATATGCATGTTTGTGTTTATACGTACATATATGTAAACACACATATATTTGCAGGCATGTATGTGTAAGTGTATATGTGTGCATATATGTGTGTATGTATATATGTTTATATAATAGTAGACAGAAGTCTTTAGGCCATGCTGGGGTAACAACCCCAAACTCGATGACTTAACACAACAAAGGTTTATTTATCTCTCTCACTACATATATGTGCACTGTTGCACACATACTGCACATAGTATTGGAAATCCGCTTCTCCTATCAGGACCCTCCAGGATCTAGGTTGCCAGAGGCTTGATATCAACACGTACATCTTTCAAGATCAGCCTTGGAAAGGGAAGAGAACTATGAGGCCCATGCTGGTGTATAAATGCTCTGGTCTGGATGTGACACATGTCATTTATGCTCTCAACTCATTGGCCAAAACTAGACATAAGGCCTCACCCAGCCACAAGGGGCCCAAGAAATTCAACTTTCCACATGCCTGTAAAGAGAGAAGTTCTAGATGTCAGTGAACAACACCTTTATAGGTACTACGGGCATGTATAAGCACTTACATACCTATATTAACATACATAATTGTATAATGGAAAGAAATGTATAAAGAATTAGAGGTATATAAATCACTAACATTAAGAATAGGGTCATACTATAATTCTATAATTAATTCCATAATTTAATTCTGTAATTCTATAATTTGATGTTTTTCATGCAACAATAAACTTTGACACCTTTCCATGTCAGTGTGTAAGTCTCATTTGTTCTAAAATTTGCACAGTAGGGTGTTCCTTTCGTTCACTGATGCATTTGTCCAGTACCTACTCTATGCCAGGCTCTCTGCTGGGTACTGGAGTGAATAAGAAGGACATGGTAGTCTTGCCCTCATGGCACATTCTGTGTGGCAACTATGTGACATATCCATCATGCATATGTTCCATAATCTGTTTTCCTGTTGGTGTCCGTATTGATGAGCCATTTAGACATTACAAACAATGCTGTGGGCAACATTGTTCACGTACATCTTAGGGCCCTTGTGCAAGTTTTTTATCTTACATCAATGGTAGGGAATAAAAGTCATAAATCCTAGTGATTCTTTATATGTCCAGAAAGATTCTATTTATTATAATGGAAGAAAGACTCAGACTCTCTAGAATGGAGCTCTCCCAATGGAATGTCTAGGTATTTTTCCTGGGATTTGTTGTTGCTCTTCCTCAGCTTTGCTCCATCTCAGTGGAAACAGCCTGGTAACCAAGTGCCAGTCTGTTCTACCAGTCAATGATCGCTCCACACGGGATCAGGGATAGTTGCGGTGGGGGACGCTGAATCAACTCATATCTACTGAGCTCCGTCTGTGTCCAACACTTGTGCCAGCTCTTGGGCAGATAAAAAGAAGTACAGTAAACCTACCAACTGCAATAATTGTAGTGCATTGTCAATTACGTAAAGTGTGGAGGTATGTCAGCACAGGTCAAGGAAAACCAGTACTTTTAGACAATAAGAATTTTAGTCCCATCTCATTTGAGAATGCGCACTGGGTGGAGAATGGGAGCCAATGATATGACACGACACATTCATGGTATCAAGGGATTGACTTTGTCGTATAGGGTCCCTTTGTTCCCAATCTAGTAGACCAGCCAAGTGTGGAAGCACATGGGAAGGTAAGTACAGGTGTGAGTACAGCAAATGTTGCAGGTGAATTACACAGATAATTGGCACCATATGGACAGAGATCTATCACTATGGCCAGTGCAGCCCGAGTCTTCAAGGAGTGTCGGGATCTGAGCTGGGCCTTGGAGGATGGGTGGTGTATTAGTAAAGGTTCTTTTGGTAATAAACGATAGAAACCAACATGGCTATCCTAAGCCAAAAAAGAAAAGAAAAAGATAGAAAGAAATTTATTGGGAGGTTTGGAGGGATATCTAGAGTATCTCAGGGAACCGTAGACAAATTGAACAAATAAGACTGAGAAATTTCAAGGACCAAAGCCTCAAGTGTTTGTGGACATTTCCTTTAAAGAATTTCTGTTAAAGTGACTCGGCTGCCCATCATACAGTCAGTGCACAGAAGAGCAAATTTGTAATTCCCAGAAGGTAAAAATCGATTGGCTTGGATGAACATTGTTCCTGGCTTTTTTTTCATTGGCAATTCCTATTTTTTGTTTTGTTTTTGTTTTCAATTTTTTAAGGGGTCTAGGCACAGCAAGGATGTATGTGCAAAGGGTTAATAAAAATACCTTATTTTATAGAAATTTTGAGCCGGAAGAGATTTAGACCAACTTCCTT
This sequence comes from Propithecus coquereli, assembly GCF_000956105.1. Lineage (NCBI taxonomy): Eukaryota > Metazoa > Chordata > Mammalia > Primates > Indriidae > Propithecus > Propithecus coquereli. The sequence continues at coordinate 1,251,534 of NW_012139858.1, forward strand.
ATTTTATAGTTGGGAGATTCAGATAAGTTTAAGTGACTTGCCCAGGGTTACAGAGCATGCTCATGTCAGGATCAGGTTTAGAACCCCAAACTTTCCAATACCTCATGTTGCCCAGGCTGTTTTCTTTGGAGAGTTTTATATTTTAAGCCTGATCATTCAATCCAGTAGCTACCAGAAAGCTAATTCTTGCTGAGAGTCAGAGGTTAGGGGCCAGTTACGCTGTTGTGCCCGTGAGTATCTGTGACCCAACTAGGGTAGGAAATTAGGGGCAGAGCTTAGGCCAGAGGCCTTGTTCTCTGGCTCCTGGAATGTGTTTCAATCTTGGCTTGTTTACTTTCATCATGAGAGTGTGACCTCACACGATACAGTGGCGGGATTAGCAATCACCAGATAATCTGCAGAGTTATATTAGCATCATAAATATGGGAGAACCAGATGTGGTTACCTCCTGTGAGGTGCAACAGGAAGAACACAGCACCACCTATGAAGTATTCTTGCATATGTACATATATGTATGTAGTTGATGTCTGTTACCTAGCCATATATATGTATATGTGTGTATATATATCAATATGTATATGTATATATGTATGTATATGTATATTGAGCTAGAAGTTTGATTAGAGTTGAATATGTGTGTGTGTGTGTATAGACATACTTGAATCTATCTGTACACACACACACACACTCACACACACACACACGTACACACCCCTACCTGACTCTAATCAAGCCTCTAGCTCAATTGACCAGTGTACAAGAGAAAGGGAGGAAAAAGAAACCACAAAAAAAACAACCAGACAAATCCAGATGTAGGACATTCTACAGGACAATTGACTGGTTTCTACAACCAGGCAATGGCAGGGGAAAAAGAGAGATGAGACCTCTCTAGAAGAAAGCAGACTTAAGAGAAAAAGCAACCAAATGCCACACATGGACCTTGACTGTACCTGATTTGAGCAGCAAAGAGACTTTTTTTTTGAGAAAATTACAAAATTTGACTATTTATTAAGTAACTCCCAACAATTATTCTTTAACTTTGTAGGTTTGATAGTAGCATTGTGATTATGTTTAAAAATGTCCATAATTTTAAGAGACTCATTGTTAGTTTTGGGGTGAAATGACATCTAGGATTTGCTTTAAAATACTTTGGCAACCGACACTGGCATAATCTTAGCCCAAGGGAAGGCACGAGAGGCAGACCTTTGTGTCCACTTAGAAATAAGAGGCCACAGACCAAACAGCCCTTCTGTGCCAAAAGGACTTGAGAGCACTGTGGAGAGACAGACTTTCCCCTGTGCTGGTCAACTTACCAGGAACCCCGAGTAGTTGCAAAATAAAAGCAAGTAGGCCATGGCTCTGACGTGCCCAGGGCAGGCAGCTGGGAGCATTGTCTATGTTACTATCAAAACATCGCTGTTGCTAACACATTCATCATCTGGTTTCAAACCTCCCGGGAATGCTGCTGATGCACTGTCCTTAGCCACCAGCAGTTTTCCTCCTCATTGGCCAGGGTTATTAGTTTCTGCTTTCCTCCTGAGACACCAAGGACAGCCACAGACGCCTCCGTTAGCTTTTCTCTGAAGGAATAAAGAAAAGCTCGCAAGCGCATGCTGCTTGTGAAGCAGTGAGGCATGGGCAGAGGAGGCTGTTACGTTTCTAACCTCTCCTTGGTTGTGGCTCTCAGCTCTGGGGAGGGAATGTGTGGGCAGCACCTGCTGGGGTAGGTTGGCAGATGTGTCCGCGTCCCTGTTTCATGGGTACCTGCAGTGGGGCAGCACTTGGTTCTCTGGGGCTCCAGGGCCTTGGGCCCAAGACACAGCAGCTGTCGGGCTGTCTCCTGAGTGTGTGTGATGTTCTGTCCCCTAGAGAACTCACACAGTGCCCACAACCTATCCCAGCCCTTGTGTTCTCACGGATCCTGATCATTACTCACAAAGGAAAACCACGCTTTGATGTACAGGATCGCTGCGATCCTGAGTGTGTGCACACGGATCGAATTTCTGTGCCCTGAACCGCATTTTGGGCCAGCTGGGACTTCACTCTTCCAGAGAGGGAGTTTCCTAGGCTCCAGGGAAGGGAAGAACCCCTGCCGAGCAGCGGTAGAAAAACCGCTGTGGGAGCAGTCAGAAGATTTGGAGGAAACTCAGTTTCTGCATCTGAACAAACAGGGCAGAGCGTTTGCCCTGCCTCTCTTCCAGAGTTATTGGGATGACAAAGGTGAATGTGTGCGCATGCGCTTCAGGAACTGCCGTGTGGGCTACAAGTGTAGGTGGGGATTTCATGCGGTGGGTTTGCTGTGGTGAGGGCCACTTCCTCCTTTTAAATGGCCCCTGTCTTTCTCTAGGGCTGTCATCCAAGGATCCCCTCACAACTGCAGAAGTTCAAAATAGTTGCCTGGTGCCCCTACTTCTAGCTTTTCTCCTAAGCATACCCTGTTCCTTTCCTTACAAACTCACCTGGGTTTTCTGGAAAATAAAATTCTGTGGAATGATCAAAAAGAGAAAGACACGATTTGCTTTTCTTGTGCACCTCAACCTGGTATATTTTAGTAGTCCAACTTTTTCTCTCTCCTCCCCTTCCCACCTTCCCTCTTTCTCTTTCCATCCCTTCCTTCTTTCCTTCCCTCTTGGTACCTTTTCATATGATTCCAGTGAGTCATTATCAAATTTAATTAAATTTCTCACCTTGGACATGTGCTTTTTTACTGGATAGGCAAGAAATAAAACAAAACAAAAAACCCCCCAAACAAAAAAAAAAATCCAGATCTTTTAAAGCTTTTAATGTATGTTCTCTAGTTGAAGTTGCTTGTTTCAATTAGAAGAGGTATGTTGTTCCAAGGTCTGTTAAGTGACAGGAACCCCTTCTGGCTGTTCCAAAGGAACCATCTGTGGACAGGCGTCTGCTCCAGAAGAGACTGCAGCTCCAGGCGCTGGGCGTGCTTCACAATCCTAGCCGGTGATCAGGCGGGGGCCAGGGTGCCCATCTGCTGTGGAACTAATTGGCATCCTTAGGAGATGATTGAGACTGAAAGTGACTAAGAGTTGCCTTTTCCCTCTTGTTCGAACGAGGCTGTAAGCTTCTTGGTGGCAGGGTGTATGTTATGTTTGTCTTCAGTTATCTGGCACCTGGAATATTCCCTCACACATGGTATGTCCCCAGTAAATGTTGCTTTAATTTGTGTGGTAGAGTCAGGAGAAAACAGCTCCATTTCCTGTCCTGCTTTCCTCTGCCTCCATAAAATGTTGAAAAAATATCACTCCCTTTTCTGTATGGGGGACTCTTCTGTCATGTGTGAGGGTTCCTCAGGGACCAGGACATTGAGGAGATGGGGGAGCAGGGCACGTGGGCAGCTGGCGTGGACACCAGGAGTAGCCTTGCTAAGACTGGACCACAACAGATGGGAGCGTGTCGACTTGATGCCACTCAGTTCCTGCAGCGTTCGTGCCTGCACGTCTGCCACTCCCACCAGGAGCGATGTCTGCAGTGACTCACACCACTGCCAAACCGACCTCATACGTGTGGTAACTAAAGTGCTCCTAGTTGCCTTGTCCTCTCAAGAAACGTGTTCACATTATGAACCAGCCTTCATGGGAATGCTAAAGCTTTTGTCCACAGATGCTGGAGAATGGAAGGAATTTCAAACAATTTGCTAGGCAGGCTTAGGAACCTCGTTGACATTTGTATAGTGGACAGTGGCCCTTCAGTGGATAGTCACCTTAATTTTCTTGAGGTCCCCACGTTCTCTCTTCTACAAAGCTGTCTTTCTTCTAACAACAATAGGAATCTTGAGCCTCTATCTCAGCAATCTCATCTTTTGAGGGGAATAAACTTGACAATCATTAAAATAAACCGATAGGAGGTGACTACAAATGCTATTTTTTTTTTAATGTTTCCTACATTCTTCCAAGAATGGAAAAACTCCCACAGAGTAATGAATGACAAAGTGCTTCAAAAGAAAAGACATTACTTTTTAAAAAGGAGAATATTTTAAGACTTTATAATCACTGAATCGGAAAGGCCTAAAGCACTTCTCAGCCACAGAGGACTACACCTAAGCATCAATGTAGCAGATTATTTCACGACTAACATGTATAAGGAGTATGATTTGGTCATAATCATAACAAAATAGTTGGCCCTTTTGCTATTGATCTCAGAGGGATCCTTTTGATGGACCAGAATCCCCACCAAAAGCGGAGGAATTGGGAACCTTAATTGTTGGTTTAATTTATTAAAATCAGGAAGGTATTACTATCCCTAGTATCTGGCTCTGAGAATATACTGGGGAGATGTGAATAAAAGATCAGAAAATCAGACTTCCCAGAGTAATATCTATCCCACTTTGTGCTGCCACAATGTTGAAGGTTCCTAGTATTGCAGAACATGGGCAGTGCCTTAAACTTCTCTGATCAAGAGAATTGCTGCTTTGCTTATTGAAAACATAGACTCCTGGGATCCAATCTGATCAAGACAAGAGATTCTCAGGGGCGATGCATGTCAAAATTATCTGGGGAACATTTGCAAACATACGTACAGCCTCCCCATAATATTATAGATGATATTCTTTGATTTCCAGTTATATCTCCATTATATTCTAGGGAAGAGCAAACATATGTGTGTTGAAAAAAAAAAAAAAACTTCTTAGATGATTCTAGCATGCTGTCCCCTGTCTTGCTCCCTGCCTCTTCCCTCCACCCTTTACCACTGTTGGAAAACCATTAACTTAGAAGAAAGTAAATTATTATTTTTTTAAGAAAATGTTTTTAACAGCTCTAGTGACGTATCATTTAGAATTCACCTACTCTAAGTGTACAATTCAATGATTTTTAGTAAATTTATACAGTTATGTTATTATCACAATACATTTTTATAGTATTTCTGTGACCCCCAAAAGTTCACTCATATGTAATTGCAGTCACTTCATATTCCCATCCCAGTCCCAAGTAAACATTGTTGTCTTCTTTGTCTCTCAATAAATGCATTTTAAAGAAATTTCATATAATGGAATTATAGAAGATGTAGTCTTTTGTATCTGGCTTCTTTCACTTAGCATAATATTTTGAGGTTCATTCATGTTGCATTTATCAATAGTTTGTTCCTTTTTGTTGCTG
>NW_012139858.1:1258144-1259693 GCF_000956105.1 Propithecus coquereli
TATTTTTGTATTGTTTGTTTCTGGTATAGAAATACCACTAATTTTTCTATACTGACCTTGTATCCTATAACCTTGCTAAATTTACTTATTGTGTTTAGTAAGTTTTTAATAGTTTTCTTAGGGTTTTCTAAATAAAGGATTATATTATCCATAAAAGAAGACAGTTTTACTTCTTAGTTTCCAATTTGTATGCCTTTAATTTCTTTGACTTGTCTCATCAGCTAGCACCATTAGTACAATGCTGGATGAAAGTGGTGATAGGGGACATCTTTGCCTTGTTCTCAACCCTAGGGAAAAGCATTCTGTCTTTCCCCTTTAACTGTGGGTATATCTGTAGAATTATTTTAACATGGCTTTTATCAGGTTGAGTAATTTACATTATATTTCTAGTTTACTGAGAGTTTTTGTTATTTATGGGTAATTGATTTTTGTCAAGGGCTTTTCTACATCTATGATTATATGTTTTTTATCATTTATTTTATGAATTTGGTGTTTTATAATAATTGGTTTTTGGACTTTAAGTGAACCTTGAATTCATGGGTAAATCCCACTTGGCTATCATGTATACTCCTTTTCTTATATTGCCGAATTTGGTCTGTTAATATTTTGTTGAAGATTTTTACATCTATATTCATGAGGAATATTGACCTGAAGCTTTTTTGTGATGTTGTCCTGATGTCTTTTTTCTTTGTGGTTGTTCAGTAATGTATAATAATTTTGCTTTAATGTAGCTCCATTTCTTCCCCCACTTCTGTGCTATTATTTCTTACATATTGCCTCTATATAAATTGTAAATCCATGAATACAGTGTTATAATTATTGCTTTATGTAATCTCATGTTTTTAAAAGAAATTAAGAAAAGAAAATAGAAAAATATACCTTTTATATTTATCATTTCAGATCTTCATTTCTTGCTGTAGATTCAAGTAGAGACAATCAAGATGAGGTTAAGTTGTAGAGTTAGGAAGCCGTAGTTCAACTGAGCTTTAGTGGACGGATAGGAGTTTGCAAGTTGATAAGAAAGTATGCAAAGGCAATCAAGACAAACTTACTGGCTGACATTTCAGTTGCAGTCTCTGACTCCCGCTGTCTCAGCAGATTCCATTCTTTGACATGTGGCTGCTGCAGCTGTTTTGTTTGCTTGTTTGTTTTCCCTAGCAGATTGGCAGTTGATCCTCTTCTACTTTGAAGTTTCCTTCAGATTGGCCTGGCCAGTGTGAGAATCGTGTTGCTCAGTGTGGTTTCTGGTCTTGTGGTATGGCCATCTCCTCAAAGCTTGTTAGAAATGCAGACTCCTAGCCCCTACCCACATATTTTGAATCAAAATAGACATTTAGCAAGATCCCTAGGTAATTCTCATGTACTTTAAAGTGTGACGAGCACTAAGTGAGAGGACCTCTTACTATTTCTCTCAGTTCAATAATTTTAAGACCCAGTAAATTGGTTTCACTGATCAACACCTAAGTGCACGTATAAGAACAACATTTATTGGACGTCAGGCAGGTGGGAGGGAGGAGGAGGGGATGGGTATATACATACACAATGAGTG
>NW_012139858.1:1260913-1274699 GCF_000956105.1 Propithecus coquereli
TGACAAGTAAAAATTGTATATATTTATAGTACACAACATGATGTTGTGATATATGTATACATTGTGAAATGATTACCACAATCAAGCCGATTAACATATCCATCACCTCAAATAGTTTTTTTTTTGTCATGAGAACATTCAAGCAAATTTCAAGAATACAATACAATGTTATTATCTACAGTCACCATGCTGTACATTAGATATCCAGAACTTATTCATCTTGCCTATTTGAAACTTTGTACTCTTTGACAAACATCTCATCATTTTCCCCACCCTCCAGTCCCTGGTGACTATCATTCTCTGCTTCCATAAGTTCAACTTTTTTAGATTCCACATATAAGTGAGATCAGGTAGTATTTATCTTTCTGTGCCTGGCTTATTTCACTTAGATAATGTCTGTTAGGTTAATATATGTTATTGCAAATGATAGGATTCTTTCCTTTTAAAGGCCAAATGGTATTCCAGTGTGTGTGTGTATGTGTGTGTGTGTGTGTGCACATATCACATTTCTTTATCCATTTATCTGTTGGTGGACACATAGGTTGACTCCATATTTTAGCTATTGTGAATAGTGCTACAATAAACATAGGAGTACAGATATCTCTTTGAGATAGTAATTTTAATTCCTTTGGATATGTACCCAGAAGTGAGATTGCTCGATTATATGATAGTTCTATTTTTAATTTTTTGAGAAACTTCCAAATGTTTTCCATAATGGTTGTACTAATTTACATTTCCACTAAGAGTGTACAAGGGACCTCGAAACCTGTTATGTTTTATCTTTTTGATTATACCAAGTCTCATAGGTGTGAGGTGATACCTCATTGGGGTTTTGATTTTCATTTCCTTGATGATTAATGGTGTTGAGCATTTTTTCATATACCTCTTGGCTGCTTGTATGTTTATTTTGAGTAATTTCTATTTAGATCCTTTGCCCATTTTTAAATGGGGTTATTTGTTTTCTTGCTATTGAGTTGTTTGAATTCCTTATGTATTTTGGATATTAAGCCCTTATCAGATGTTTGATTTGCAAATATTTTCTCTCATTTTGTAGTTTGTCTCTTCACTCTGTTGAGTGTTTCCTTTGCTGTGCAGAAGCTTTTTAATTTAATGCAATCTAGTTTTTCTATTTTTGCCACTGCAGCCTGTGCTTTTGGGTTCATATCCAAAATATTCTTTGCCAAGACCAATGTCAAGAAGCTTTTCTGCTATGTTTTCTTCTAATAGTTTTAAAGTTTCAGGTCTTATGCTTACGTCTTTAATCCATTTTGAATTGATTTTTATGTATGGTGTGAGGTTCAGTTCTATTTATCTGAATGCATATCCAGTTTTTCCAGCACCATTTATTGAGGAGACTGTCCTTATCCTATTGTGTATTCTTAGCACCTTTGTTGAAGTTCAACTGACCATAAATGTGTGGATTTATTTCTGGGCTCTCTATTCTGTTCCATTGGTCTTTGTGTCTTTTTTATGTCAGTACTCTCCTGTTTTGATTATTCTAGCTTTGTAGAAATTTTGAAATCAGGTAGTGTGATGCCTCCATATTTGTTCTTTTTGTTGAAAATGGCTCTGACTATTTGAAGTCTTTTTTGGTTCTATATTAAATTTAGGATTTTTTTCCATTTATGTGAAAAATGCCATTGAAATTTTGATAGGGATTGCATGGAATCTGTACATTCCTTTGGGTACTCTGGACATTTTGACTTTATTAATTCTTCCAATCCATGATCATGGGATATCTTTCCATTTCTTTGTGTCTTCTCCAATTTCTTTCATCAATGTCTTACAGTTTTCAATGTACTGATCTTTTACCTTCTTAATTAAACTTACTGGTAAGTATTTTATTTTTTTATTCTATTGTAAGTGGGATTTTCTTGATTTATTTTTTGGATAGTTCTTTAGGTAGTTCTTTGTTAGTGTATAGAAATCCCACTGATTTTTGTTTCTTAATTTTATATCTGCAACTTTACTGAATTCAATTAGTAGTTGTACCTTTTTAGAAGATCATATTATGGGAAAACAGAGAAAATTTTACTTCTTCCTTCCCAATGTGGATGCCTTTTATTACTTTTTCTTGCCTAATTGCTCCAATATTATATTGAATAAAAGTGGTGACAGTGGGCATTTTTGTCTTGATCCTGATCTTAGAGGAAAAGCTTTTAGCTTTTCTCTATTGAGAATGTTAGCTGTGGGCTCACCATATATGGCCTTTATTATGTTGAAATACATTTTTTCTATGCCTAATTTATTAAGAGTTTTTAATTGTGAAAGGATGTTGAATTTTTTTAAATGCTTTTTCTGCATCTCTTACAATGATCATATAATTTTTTTCCACATTAACAGATTAATGTGGTGTATCATATTTATCGATTTTTGTATGTAAAACCATTCTAGCATCTCTGGGATAAATCCTACTTGATCATGTTGTATGATTCTTTTAATGTGTTGTTGAATTTGGTTTGCTAATATTTTGTTGAGGATTTTTATGTTTATGTTCATCAGTGCTATTGGCCTGTAGTTTTCTTTTCTTGTAGTGTCCTTCTCTGACTTTGGTATGAGGGTAATACTGGCCACATAAAATGAGTTTCGAGCTGTTCCCTCCTGTTCAGTTTTTTGGAAGAGTTTGAGAAGAATTGGTGTTAATTTCTCTTTAAATGTTTGGAAGAATTCAGCACTGAATCCAATGGGTCCTGGGCTTTTCTTTTTTGGGAGGTTTTGGTTACTGATTCAATCTTCTTACTCACCATTGGTCTTTTCAGATTTTCTATTTCTTCATGATTTGGTCTTGGTAGATTGTATGTCTCTAGGAATTTATCCATTTCTTCTAGATTATTTAATTTGTTGATATATAATTATTTGTAGTAGTTTCTTATGACCCTTTGTATTTATATGTTATCAGTTATAATATCTCCTCTTTCATTTGTGATTTTATTTATTTGAGTCTTCTCTTTTTTCTTAGTCTAGCTAAAGGTTTGTCAAGTTTATCTTTTAAAAAAACTAACTCTTAGTTTTATTGGTCTTTTCTGTTATTTTTCTAGTTTCTATTTCATTTACTTCTTCTCTGATCTTTATTATTTTCTGTCTTCTGCTAACTTTGAACTTAGTTTATTCTTTTTCTGATTCCTTGAAGTATAATAAGCTAGGTTATTTATTTGATTTTTTTTCTTAATGTAGGCATTTATTGTTATAGACTTCTTTCTTAGAACTGTTTCTGCTGCATTTCATAAGTTTTGGTATGTTATGTTTCTATTTTCATTTGTATCAAGATATTTTCTAATTTATCTTTTCATTTTTCTTGACCCATTGGAGTGTATTGTTTAAATTACACATATTTGTGAATTTTCTAATTTTTCTTCTGCTGCTGATTTCCAGTTTCATACCATTGTGGTTGGAAAAGATACTTGATATAATTTTAGACATCTTGAATTTGTTAAGACTTATTTTGTGTCCTAACATATGATCTATTCTGGAGAATGTTTCATTTGTACTTGAAAGAATATACGAATGTTTCATTTGCACTTGAAAGAATATATATTCTGTTGATTTGGATGGAATGTTCTATATATATTGGTTAGGTCCATTTGGTCTGTAGTGTTGTTCAATTTCAGTCTTTCCTTCTTTATTTTCTTTCTGGATGATTTATCCATATTAAAGTCTCCTACTATTTTGTATTGTTGTCTATTTCTTCCTTTAGCTCTGTTAATATTTTCTTTATATATTTAGGTGCTCCAATATTGGGTGCATGTGTCTTTACGATGGTTATATTCTCTTCATGAATTGACTCCTTTAACATTGTGTAATTACCTTCTTTGTCTCTAGTGACAATTTTTGACTTAAAGTCAAAGGCAGAAGGGGTAACAAGCTCCCTTAAGCCTAATTTATAAGTGCACTAATCCTATTCATGAGGGCTCTGCTCTTATTACCTAATCACCTTTCCAAAGTTTCTACCTCCTTATACCTTCACATTGGTGATTACATTTCAATATATGAAGTTCATGGGGGGGGCACAAATATTTCAGGCCATAGCACTCCACGTGGAGGGTCTCTCTCTTTGCATGGGGCTGCCAAGCTTGGGGAAGGAATAATGTGGGTAATATGAAACTGTCCTACCCTCTTCAGTGCATCTTTTCTTATTTCTGTATTCCACCCGGCTGCTGTAATCTTTCACCTGGATTCCTTAGCTCTTATAAAGGTATTCTCTTTTGTCACTAGTTTTCTAAATTGATGTTTCTCTGAGAGGATGCATACTGAAAAGCCCTTTTCTACCACCTTGTTCATATCACTCTCCTGACATCTTTGATTAGAAGAAACTTTGCATACTTTTGGACTCTAGTGGCATATAAATTAAAAATTATTCCTAAAAGTCATCATGCTCTGTCTATAAGAGCCATAGACAAAAAAGTGGAGTTCAACAATCGCCTACTCTCCGAGTTCTTTTTTTCCCCTTCCAGGGGCCCTTTAACCACCTCAGAAATCTTACTCTCTCATATTCTCCCATTTGCTGCCCTGTCCTTCCATAATCCCAAAGTACAAATGACTGATCATAGCTTTAACTGTTATTCTTCCAGAGGAAGTTCTATATTTACAGGGCTCAAATCCCTGAGATAAAGGGGTGATGCTTTGTCAATGGGATGTCATCTTGTGCCCAGCAACATTTCTCTGGGCATTGGGACATACTTGGTACTTCTCTTCCGGTGGTTCCTAAACACTGTCACACTGACTTTCTGCATCAGAGTCACCCAGGGAGCTTTAAAGAAAGTCAGGATTCCCAGGCCCTATCACCCAGAGATTCTGATTTAGTAGGTTTGAACTGGAGACCATGTATTTTTATGATATTCCTTCCTCCTCTCCCTCTAGGTGGTTTTCACTGTCAGAGTATCATTTTCAAAAAGTTGAAAACATGGTTCTCATACTAATATATATATATTTGGATGGAATGTTATATATATATATATATATATATATGGAGTTCTCTTTTTAGTTTCATACACACACACACACACACACACACACACACACACACACATACACATACATATATATTGAGAACTTGGGAAAGTTTAATTAACTCATTAAAGAGCAAACCAGCAGGAGAATAAAGCCAGTCAAAGCAGGACCCAGTAATAGTTAATGGAAGACACACTGCTAGGTTAAGGATGCCCAGACAGATACAAAATAGGTTAATGTTGTACCAAGTAATAAAAATTAACCTTTTATACTGGATAGTAATCATTTGCATTTCTACTGGGCAAAAATAATTTTCAACTTTTCAGTCTTCTACAAGTTAATTCTAACTTCACAGAGTTTGGACTCTCATCAAAGGTAAATAGTAACTCAAATAAGAGTACAATTCTCTAGAGGATTAGACAGCCTTTCAGTGGGTCTATTAGACAATGTCTAGTATGAAGTCAAAAGGACATGCTTTCATCTTCTGCATTATTTCAAAGTTTTGAATGATTTTTTCATAACACTGTGTACAACTATGCTTAGAAAAAGCTGGTTTAGTTCACATATATATGGGCAAAACCAAAATATGTGATTTGGTGCCAAATTAGCTTAGATGTCAATTCCTCTAGAGATCCTTTCCTAGACTCCTGTGTTCTTCTCTTATATATCCTAAACTTTTCTTGTCAGGGTTTCTAATTCTTTGTATTCTCCATCAGACTGTAAGCCCCATGAGGGCAGGAATGTCTGGTTTGTTTACTGTCATAGTCTCGGTGCCCTAACAAAGAAACTGACACATAGGAAGCACCTAACAAATGCTTCTCGGTTGAATGAGTGAAAGTGGTGATCTCAGACCAGGTTAGTGTGAAGTGAAACAAACAGTGGATTCAGAGCAAACTCAGCCAACTGCTTTCGTTGGGAAGTCCCTGATGGTCAGCTGCTTCTTGGCCATGTTTCTTTAAATGAAGGGACAACGCAGCATTTTTTTTCTTCCACATGAAGAATTGAAGGCTATATGTACTTAGTTAAAACAACAACAACAACAATCATCATTACCCTCAAAAGCTACTTTTTCAGTAGCTCAGTGTATGTGGTGCTGTGCCAGGCTCCTGGAGAGAAAGCATTCAACATCATCGAGACCCACTTGGAATTAAGCAGGATATAAGGTGGAAGGTAGACAAAAGAAACTGCTATATAGGATCTTTCTTCTTCCAAGTTTTATGCACATACTTAGTTCCATGCCACTAATGGGAGTCAGGGTAATTCTGAGTCCAATAAATAAGAATTCACAGAGAAAAATAGAACCCAGTTTATCATCCTGACTGCCACAAACTGGCCTGTGACCAGCCATGAAGGAGGCTATGTAGATGACACACGTGCATGCCTAGAGCACATACCAGGCCACAGCCTGTTTGGCAGCAGGTTTTCATTTCATAAAGAACATAATTCATCTCTCAGCAGCCAGTTCTCACTTTAAACTCCCTAACTGGGAAGTGAAAACTGAAGGGAGCATGGTTCTTAAAGCTGTGAAAACTTCTCTGCCTGCTATCTTCCAAGCTCCAACCAAAATACCAAAAACACGACCTTACTTAGAGTCAAGTAGACCAATTATTGAGGAGGGTCCAAAGAGTTACTGTGCTGAGCCTAAATTCAGAAAGAGACAAGTCCTGGATCCTAAAATGCCATTGAACAAAAAAGATGAGCACGTGCTGTTCTTAGAACAAGGAATAGGAGCAGAAAATTCGATCAAAAGCAGCTCATGTGTTCAGGAGTCTTGGCTAAGCCTTGCATCTTCCATAGCTAGGCTTTTTGCAAAGCTTTTGCAGCTGGCTAAAAGATTATCTTCCCAAACTTTAAAGTACTGTTCATTCTCTAAGGCCCAGATCACAAACACCTCCTTTCTGAAAACTCCCCAGATGGAATTGATTTCTTTTTCTGTAGTGTATCCACAGCATGGGATCTGTTCCTTCTCGCTGCCCACTTTGTATTAGAATTATTCATGCCTGTGTCTAGAAGGCAGAGTCCAAGCCTTATTCACAAAGATGTCACATGTGGTGGTGCTTATCTTAATGTGCTTTGAATAGTAGGTGCTTAACATGAATAGAATCCAGTGAAAACTCATCCAGGATTAGCTCAGTTCTTACGGGAGGTGCTGACCTGTCTTTAACACAGAGCTCTCACTATGCTGAGGGTGTGTGAAGCATAGCCAACTGCCTCCTTTGCAAGAACTCTGGAAAGGAAGGATTTCATTTTTCATACAGGCACATGCTTTATTATCTATGCATACAGGAATGTATGGAAACTCTCTTCATCTCTTTTCCTCAACTTTTTTTTCTTTTTAATTCTGGCATTATGTTTGCTCAGTCTCCTGACCTCCTAGATGTCTTCCAGTGAGTGATACACCACCTTAGGAGGAGCTATGCCTAGATCACAATGGTGAATTCGTTTCATGTCACATTGTCAAGTCGGATTCACTGGTAGAAGATGCCTGGACTGCTTGTTGACAGGGACTGTGATGTGGGGCGAAGCTGTACGGTGAGAATGCCAAGAATAAGTGGCAACGTCTGCTGTGAGCACAGAATGGGGCCATGTGGGCAAGGCGGGTGGCAACGTGTGTACATGTTTCTGCCATCTCTGGTCTGGATGAATTACTTATGGTAGCTCTTATGCAAGGAAACTGCTTTTGACACTCTAGAATTAAAACTTCACAGAATTTACTTATTGAAAGGACATCTAGTATGCAACATCACTTTATTACACAGTGTTATTTTAAGGACAATGGATATTTAATATGGCGGTACAATACACATGCTGTAAAATTTATCATCTTAACCATCTTCACATGTACAATTCAGTGACATAAGTGTGTACACATGGTTGTGCTACCATGACAACCATCCATCCACAGAACTCTTTCCATTTTACACAACTGAAACTCTGTACCTACTAACCAAACTCTGTACCTATTTTTCCTGGATGGATATTTCTTTTTAATAGTACAAAACTAATGATTTTAGGAAATTTAGACTATCTAAGAATATAAAAGAGAAGAAAAACATCATTCGGAGTGGGACCGTCAATATCTTGGCGAATGCCTCTTCAGTTGATCACTGAGGCTGTGACCTCATTTTTCTCTGGTTTTTGGAGATCTGCTCCTAGGCAAGGACTATGACCCACTCATTCACACAGATTGAAAAACTTACCATGGTACTTCTTCCAAGGTCATTGTAATTATTTTTTCAGGAGACAGCATCCTTTTTTTACTTTAAGCCAAAGGAGTAAAGATCTAATTATGGATTTCCAACATCATTTATCCAACAGTCATCACTAAACAGATATTTGTTTAGTGCCTACAAAGTGTAGGGCAGTATTCTAAGCAACATAGATACAGTGTTGAACAAAATAGAAGAAAACTTCACCCATCATGAAACTGATATTCTAGTATAGTGTGTGACATTAGCCGAGAGTAAACCTGTAAATATATGCCTATGTGTGTGTAAAAAGTCCTCTGAAGAAAAATAAAGGCAGCAAGGAGAGGGAGTGCCGGGGTGGAAACTATGTACATTTTGGTTGTGTGGTCAAGGAAAGGACTTTCTAGAAAGTGATATCAGAAATGTGCATGTGCATGAGGGCAGAATTTGAAGGCAAGGACCTTGAAATAACACTGTTTCAATCATCTCCTCCTGGGCCTAAAGCAAAGCGAACTCTCTGCTTAGACCCCTGAATTTTTCTGAATTTTTATTTTAGACGTATTTGGAAAACATTTTTATTTTGCCACACAACCCTCAGATAAAGCTGTGGACATACAATTGACGAGAGCTGGACTTATTTGGAGTTCCTGCTGTATCCTTGGAGAAGCTGATTCACAGGCATTCGAAGATTCCTCCCTGACCTCCAAACTTCATACAAGTTACAAGTTAATAAAGGGTGAGAAAAGATAGAGCATGTCCCCACTATTTCCCAGTAGGCTCCTGAAAGATTGAAACTTAATCCAAATGGGATCTCTTGCTCCCCGCAGATTTCAAGTTTTCCTATACTCAGTTCAAAATTGGAAGCAACTGCCCATCACATGAGGCCATTTCCTCTTTAATGCCCTTGAGATCATCAGACTGTTCTGGGAAGATCTCTTTGGAACCTTTGGAATGAAGACATGTTTAAAACTATGAGCTCACGCTGTCCATGGATGAGAATTTGTCAGATGGAACATCATGTTATAAAAAAGCCACCAGCCACCATCCCTAGGCATGAGATTAGTTGAAAGAAAACTATTAGTAGAGCATAACTGTGATTTGTAGCCAAACAATTTGTTGTGATTAGTAAGCTGAAGATGATAGAGAGATAATACACACATAATTACCTGTGGATTCGTGTATGTAGCTTTATTTGCCTTTCACTATACCCATGGGAGGAAGGCAGGGCAGGTTATAATTTCCATTGTTTGACTACAAATCCTAAGGGCCAAAAGATTCAGTGGCTTGGGTAGCGTCTCATGCCAGGGTACAATGCATCTCCTGATTGCTCTACCAGTTTCCTTTTGGTCATTCCTCTTCACTCCTTACATCCCACCTGAGTGTCCAAAATCAACTGAATATCTTCATGCTTTCTAGTTCTAGTTTTTCTTCCCAGTAGAAAAAGAACTGTATTTCTATCTTAACAAACTTGGCATTTTCTTCCAAGTAGTTACCTTGCTGATTTTGGCAAAATGCTTGGGGCTGAGTTGAACTCACAGCATCACTGTTTGTAACCGACTTAAAATGAATAAAATGGCCTCATTTTAAGTTCTTTTAAAGGCTTTAGTCTGGACTAAGTAGTGAGTTAGACCCTTCCCTCCATCCCAGGATATGATAATAGCTTTTGTCTAGATTAAGGGATCTTTTATGAAGAGCTGGTGTCCCAGTTCTGGTTGGCACTGTCCCACCTTTTGCATGTGACGTATGGAACCATATTGTATTGGTTTCTTATTGCTGTTTTAACAAATTACCACAAGCTGTGTGGTTTAAAACAACCCATATTTATTACCCTACAGTTCTGGAAGTCAGTAGTTTGAAGTGGGTCTCAGTGAGTCGAAATCAAAGTGTTGGCAGGGCTGTGTTCCTGCTGGAGACTCTGGGGGATAAACCGTCTCTTGGCCTTTCCAGCTTCTAGAGGTCACTTGCATTGCATGGCCCATGGCCCCATTCCTTTCTCTTCAAAGCCAGCAACATCGGGCCAAGTCTTTATTGTACTGCCGTTTCTCTGGTTCTCTCTGTTCTGCCTCCCTTTTCCACTCATAAGGATCCTTTTAATTATTTTGCGCCTACCTGGATAATCAAGGCTAATCTTCCTGTCTCAAGGTGAGCTGATTAGCAACTTCAGTTCCACCTGTAACCTTAATTTCTCTTTGCCATGTAATCTAGCACAGTCACAGGTTCTGGGCACAAGGGCATGGACACCTTTGAGGGGCCATTATTCTGCCCACACACATTTGTTGTCTTATATTCTAGTTGTCTCCATTTAAAAATGTGCATTTTAGTGTAGAACAATTTGTGTAGTTTCTTATCATGCCACTAAATGTTCCTGAACATGGTAATAAGTGAGATCCTATTTTCCCACAAAGAACATTTGGACAAAATAAATTATAGCTAAAACCCACAATATGGTATAAAAGAAAAGACATGGACATTAAAAACCTTTTAAATTATTTAGAATAATAAAATTAAACTATAAGCCCTATAAAATGAACATGAATATGTTCTGTACAATAATTACATATTGTATTTCCATGTACCTAAAATTATAAAGCATGCAAAATACAATTCTGCCACCTGATTTAAATATGATTGGAAACTAATATTCTGGCAAATCAAACATCCATAAAATAGTAAGAATTTTATGGTTTAAAAGGGCTTTTGAAATAGTGATTTTGATAACCCCTAAGCCTCTAAAAGCTTACTGGTGTTATTGTTTCTCTGTAGCTAGCAGATGTATTAAATGTCACCCCTCTGGCTTTAGAGATGCGCTTTTCACAAATTACATGTCTGATCTCCCCCTTTTGCCATAAGATGGACAAGTGAATGGCTCAATAAAGGAAGTGGCGTTGGAAGGGGAGACCTGGAGCAGCATCAGTGAGCAGCGCAGCCCACTCGGACAGTGTGGAGGTCTCCCGGATGACCTCTCGCAGGTAGCCCTGTGCCCTTGCTGGCTCCTGTTTATCAACCAGCATGTGTCAATGGCTACTTTCCCAGGCCATTTTTTTACAGCTTTAAAAATTTTTAAATAAAAAAGGTGGCTGAACTGACCCTATTGGTTTATTTACTGATTATGATCATCTCTTATCCTGTACTATTAGTGAGTTGATTTCATGTGATTTGCAACTTCCTACTTCATAGATTTGAAAGAAGTACGTTTATTCTTCCTTTTTCACCTTTTTTTCCTTGCTCCTCTTCCATCTTTTCCTCTCTTATCTTTCTTATGTTTTCTGTTCATTTCTCTTTTTCCTTCTCTTCTCTTTTCTGGTGTAGTTTCCTTTCTCTCTTCTCTCTTTCTTCCTTCCCCTCCTGTTCTTTTGCCCATACGCCCTCCTCTTCCCTGCTGCCAGCTGCTTCACCTGGGCACCTCTAATTAACACTGTCATTAGAAAAACTGATGACCGGATATTAGGAACAGAATGTTTTTTAAAAAGTACTTCAATTAAAATCCTGTTTTCTAAATAAACAAATATCCCTAAAACATCCAGTCTATCTGTATATCACTTAGTATCCTTAAAAATGTCTTCTAGCTAAAAAATATGTTACCACTTAAATCACTGAATTTACAGAAACGTTATAAAACATTTTAACACATTCTATTTGACTATAAAAGTAACACATGCTAATAATATAAAGATTTGAAAAACACAGAAAGGCACAAAGAGGAAAATAAAAATTATTTACAATCTAATCATGCAAAGAAAAACAATAGCAAATGTATTTAAAATAACTTTATTTTTATTATAAAAGAAATATATATCCAATGTGGCAAATTTGTAATTTTCAGTGAAAGTATAAAAGAGAAAATAACCATTATCCAACCATTGAGAAATGACTATGATTAATATTAAAATATATATATTTCTTTCCTGTATTTTCTATATATTTCTACAAAGTTGGATTCATGTAGAACATACGGTTTTGTTTCTTTCATTTAATCTCTTAAAATGAACATTTTTCTATGTCATTAAAAACATATCACATTTTTTATTTGCTGCATAACATCCCGTTGTGTAGATGTTACACATGCAGTTTGTTTCCTGGTCCATTATTGTTGGTCATTTAGGTTGTTTCCTGTTATTCATCATTATAAATATTACAGTGATGGATATCTTTCTACACAAACTGATTTCCTTATTTGGGATCAGTTCTTTCAGAAAGAATTTTACAAATGGAGTTTTGGGGTCAAAAGTATGTATTTCTGAGGCTCTCAATGCATACTGTCCAGAAAGGCAGTCACAGTCCTCACTTTCCCAGAGGGTCTGCCTGACTGTGATATTATGACATGGCCAGATTGATAGAGTAATTGCACAGTTTTACTATGGAAGAATTTAAAATTTTTATTTCCAGATTTTAATTGGGATCAACCTTCCATCAATTTTAATAGCAATAAAAAAAAGAAAGAATGAGTTTTTTTGTACTTTTTTAAAAAAGTATACTTTTTATTTTAGACCAGTTTCAGATTTATAGAAAAGCTGCAAATATAGAACAAAGAGTTGTATACCTGGCACTCAGCTTTCCCTATTGTTAACATCATCATATGATACTAAGTTATATTAGTCAAAACTAGGAAACCAACGTTGGTACATTTCTAGTAACTGAATTGTACACTTTATCTAGGTTCACTAGTTTTCCCTGATGTCAGTTTTCTGTTCCAGGATCTTATCCAGGGCATCACATTATATTTAGTTGTCATGTGTCCTTTGCCTCCACTGGGCTATGATAACTTTGTACACTTTCTTTGTTTTTGATGACCTTGTCATTGGAGGAGCACTGGTCAGGTATTCCGTAGAATGCTCCTAAATCTGGTTTGTCTAATGTTTTTCTCATGGTTAGACTGAGGTAATGGGTTTTGAAGAACACGACAGTGGTAAAATGCTATTTTCATCACGTCACATCAAGGGCACATGTATCAATATAGCTTACCACTATGATGCAACCATTGATTACCTGGTTGAGGTAGTGTCTGCCATGCTTCTCTATTGTAAAGGAAATTTTTTCCTTCCCTTCCTTTTTTTTTTTTTTTTTTTTTTTTTTTGAGACACAGTCTTGCTCTGTTGCCTGGGCTAGAGTGCCTTGGTGACAGCCTAGCTCACTGCAACCTCAAACTCCTGGGCTTAAGCAATCCTCCTGCCTCAGCCTCCCAGATAACTGGGACTTCAAACACAGCTAATTTTTCTATACTCTATGGAACCAAGTCACTAAACATAGCCTACAGGAAAATCAGAGTTAGGGTTGAGGGAGTTACGTTTCACCCCTGGAGGGAAAAGTATTTACATAAACTACTTGGAATTCTTCTGTACAGGAAGATGTTTGTAGACATCTTCAGATGTAAATTTAGGATTTGTAGACTTAGGTGGGATATAGATAAAACAACTGAAGACAGCTTATTGTAATGACCTGTAGCAAAATAAGTGTAGTATTTCCTATTTTATCTAAACTTAAAATTGATGATACCCAAGACAGTGAATATTTAATCATATTATCTGAAAGAGATTCAAAGTACTGTATTTTAATCTTATGAAATTAAGTGTGTCACATAGAAATAACCACTGGCAAATGTTTTTAAAATAACTGTTTCTTTTGTTTATAAGAGAAACATCAAATGTAGCAAA
>NW_012139858.1:1277254-1283955 GCF_000956105.1 Propithecus coquereli
TTCCTGTATCAGCTGAAAATGGAACCCTTGAAGAGTCTTACGATGCTAAGGTTCTCCGATTTCATAAGGAGCTGGCATTGTTTCTGGAATAATGCTGTGAGTCAGGCACTGTGACAGGTGCTTCCTCATATTTCATTTGTTTTTTGCTAACAGCTGCATCAAACATGCAATTGCCCATGTCTCATATGGAGAGTCTGAGATTCAGTGATCAACCCATTTAACCAGCCTCACACAGGAAGAGAGCATAGAGTCAGGACAGGAACGCAGATCCAGACTTAGCTCTAAGCCCAAGCTGTCTGCACTGTGTCAGTGTTTCTGCATCTGCGGGTTTTCGGTTACTTGGAAGTGAAATTAATTTTGTGTGTTGGAGCCAGAATTTAAAATAAATGAGATAGAATAACACGGAATGGAATAATTAATATCAGAATGCCTCCCACATAGGAAAAGGTAGAAGCGTTGCCTCCTGAAACATTTATTTGGGTATGTACTGGGGTCACACATGAAATGCACTTTGCACTGTGGGTCACAGCTGACACCCTAACCTCGTAGACCCTTGGCCTTCCAGCTTCCCTTCCCTTGACTTCCCTAGTGTGTCCACTTGTTGACCCATTCCTACGACCACTCCTCAGGTGTGTTAGTTTCCTGGGGCTGCTTTAACAAATTACCACAGATGTAGTGGCTTAAAAGAACTCTCTTTCAGTCTTGGAGGCTAAAAGTCAAAAATCAAGTGTCTTCAGGGTTACCTTCCTTCTGGAGGCTTCAGGGGAGAATCTGTTGTCTTGCCTTTTTGATTTTCTAGAGGCTGCCTGCGTTCCTTGGCTTCTGGCCCCTTCCTCATATTGCTGTAACCTCTGGCTTCTGTCAGTACATCTCCTACTCAGTCTGATCCTCCTGCCTCCCTCTAACAAGGGCCCTTTTGTTATACTGACCAATCCTGACAGTGCAGGGCAATCTCCCCTTCCCAAGATTCATAGCTTAATCTGCACACTCCCTTTTACCATGTAAAGTAATCTGGGGATTAGGCCGTGGACAGCTTTTGGGGACCATAGTCAGTCTGCCACACCAGTCTTGCTTGCACACTCTGAATGCTTAAACTTTAACAATCCTCTTTCTGATCACTGCTTCCTCTGCGTCCGACTTCGTCATTTCCCTTGACTGGCTTTTTGGTGGATCTCAATCTCAGCTGAACCTTCGACCCGGCTCCTTAAAAGGTTGGCTCCTTCCCTCGTTCCTCAGAGAAGTTTCCCACATGCCTCTCCTACTTGCGGTAAGCAGGGGATCTCACCTTCTACTTAAAGAGAAAAGGGAGTTCCTGCTGTGTACTACGTCAGCTACTCCCCTCTCTTTTCTCCCTGTGCCATCCTTGAAGGAGGACACAGTATTTCTAGTCACATTGAAGTGTTAGAAAACAGTGGATGGTTTACTGAAGAGTTCATAGGTGAAAACGATAAAGGAGTTTATGTCGTAGATTTCCTATCATGCTCCAAGGATAACATCCCCATTTCCTTCCTGCAAATCTTTTCACTCGAGTGGCCAGTTGGTGTGTCTGCCTCTATGCATCCTTCTTCCCCTTCAGGCATTTTCAACTCCAGGGCGCCCCTTTCTCTGCACCCAGATTATCTCTGGGCCTCTCACCTTTTCTCTTCTTTCTTAAACACAGTTATTTAGGACTTTCTCAGCTCCCCTCTACCTACCATTCTAATGTTGTCTTCAAAGATGTAAAAGTCTATTATACTAAGTAGGAAGATTTTGTTTGCCCTCAGCCAAAAAATATTACAGTTCCTCAGACCCGTTCTCCTTGGAGAGGGGGATTATGCATAACTAAAATGGATTTATTCTGCTATAGCTGTTACTGGGGCATAAGTGGAGACACTGAGTGTGAGCATATTCTTTAAACAAAGAGCCCAAGGGAAGGCGATTCTTTGTCTTTTTGTTTTAGAGCTATGATGAGGATATTAATATTTATTAACGTCTCCATTCATATCTTTAACATCTCATTCCAGAGTTCCTCTTCATTTTGCTACTCTTTCTCTGCTGTCACTCGTAGTGAAGTTGACGTGCTATCAAATTTCTTCATGGTTAGCCTCTGCCCATCACTGAGCCATCAGGGGTGGCAGCCCCTTTGCCCCAGGGCATCATTAAACATTCCTGGTGTGCTGCACGTCAGGCTGCCACAGTGAGGAGGAGATTCACCCTTGTGGCCGCAGCCACAGCCTTGTCTCCAGGGGTGGGAGCTCTTCCCCGTCAGGGAGCCTCACCGATGAGGCTGAGAGAAGAGGAGGTCCCAGGAAGGGCTTTGCGTCCTTACAGGGGAGGGCAGTTTCTGGCTTGGAAAGGATGGCCTGCTGGGGCATCATGAAAAATCAGTGCTGTGTCATAGCTAAAGCTGCCACAGTGGCTTTCTGCCCCCCGTGGGGAAAGTGCTTTCACTTCTGGAAGCCTGTTCTCTCCCATTGTTCTCTCTAATAACATGTTTCCTGGGCTTCCAATGTGCTAGCAATTTTTATTTCTTCCTTTTAGTTGGACACCTACCTCATTTCTGGTGAGACATGGCAAACGTGGGTACGTGGATTGCTGCTTAGAGGGACAAAATAAAATAAAGCAAAGACAGAAATTCTGAGAAGCAGAAAGCCTTTCTGAGAGAAGATGTTTGGGAGCAGGGGAGGTAGTCAGAAATGACCGGAAGACTCTGACACCCCTCTTTTTGCTCAGGACTGTAAAGACCGTGTTGTCAGGTGGGGCCCTTTATGAGGCCCTGCCCTGTTCCTCAGGACGGTCAGTATTCAAGAGAAGTTCTGAGGAGACTTTTGGTTGCTACAGGGTCTCTTAGCTGATGCTTCTTGATTTTGTTGGTGTATTTAGGAATGCATGGTTTCAGATGTCATGAAAATTCCTGTCTTCGTTTTCAAGAAGAAGGGGTTCTGTAGAGTTCTTCAGCATGTATGTCAGGTCAGCTTCTTTCAGACAGTTCTTTTTATTCTTGACATGAAATGATTTCACATTTGTTTCACATTTCAAATCTGGAACATTTATTCAACTAGGGTATCTAGTTACTGGAATATTTTTAACTTTTTTTTTTTTTTTGGCACTTTTAATTGCCCTGATCTGCCAATATGTTATGGACATTCTCTGTGGACCTCGAGTTCAGGGGAATGTTCTTCACAAACTCAGTCAGTGATTGTCATAGTTGAAACTTCTTTTGATTAAGGTGAACTAAGAGTTTAATTGAAACCATTATTGGTATTTTCCCATTTCCTTAGTGCTGTGCCAGTTGGGGGATAGAGAGATAAAAATGGTCAAGCATTATCTGATGGAAAAGTGCTGTTTTTCAAAACATGAAACATGGATTATCTATACTAGAAACCTCAGGATGCTTGCTAAACTGCAGATTCCTGGGCATCACACTAGACTTACTGAATTTGTGGGCAAGGCTCCTGGGCATACGTTTTTTTTTTTAATAAGCTCTCTATGTGATGTTTTTGCACACTAAAATTAGAGAACCCCTGAACTAATGGGTCATCAAATACTTCATTCTCTTTGGTGGTTGCATTTTTAATTTCTAAAGATCCACTTTATTGGACCGAATGGCTGTCTACCAGTGACTTACTCTTTCTTCTGTAAAGCCATAGTTCGTGAACCTGTGGGAACAGCTCTTGGGAGTTATAATGGGATAAATGCACTCAGTTCTAAGTATTATCAAGTGAGAAATAAAGATAAACCATTAAGAGGCAACTTTTCTACCCTTATGTAAGGAGATTTTCTTCTAAAACCCAAAACTGAGTACTCCCAGAAATAAAAAACAGTGTTAACCATACTGTAAGATGAGGAAATGATTGATTGAGTCACAGGGAGGGTTGAGATGCCATCACCATGAGGACATCCATAGAGATGGCAACATTTACTGAAGGCCAGGCACTGTTTGGGGTCATTTTCATTTATTACTTCATTCAGTTCTCACCATAACTTGTCAGGAAAAAAACATTTTGCCATCACCATTTTACAGATGAGGAGACTGAGGCTCAGAGAGACCAAATTAATTGTGCAAAGCTACATTGCTTATTAACACTGGAATTGTGTGTTGAACTTGGCCTGTATGCAGAGTCCGACTTTTCCACTAGAGAAAAACAAACTGTGCTGTAGATTCTGTTTCCAGTAGAGGAGGCCGAGACTTGGCATCTGTGGTTGATTTAGAGACTTGGAAGTTAAGGCTGTTGGAGATTTCAGCCCTAATTCATTTGAAGAAATCCCAGTTTGGGAATTGTGCTTAATTCTGCCTGAGAGATGCTCTGAAAACCAAACTCTCAGGCTGAGAAGATGCCTGTAATGTGCTGGAGACTTAAGTAGAAGCCCCGGCCATGGCTTCCAGCTCTAAGACTCTCTGAACAAGGAAGAAAGTGGATCTGTCTCCTTTCAGATTATTCCAGATAGCTCAGTCACCACTGGTTTTTCCCTAGTTAGTGTGGTATCGGTTGCTGCTTTGTGTTAACTAAGGACAGGCCTCTCTGTAGAGAATGAAGAAGATCCTCATCTACTCCCTGCTCACTAGTGAGACCCACAGACTTCACGGTCGGGAGAAAGTTCCTTCTGTGGCTGTGAGGAGAGGGAATGTTGGAATTGATCTTGCCAAGAATCTTGGGTGTAGGCTGTGTGGGCCTTTATACAGCCTCCTCCTCATCCCACCAGTGTCTGAGTCTGGGCTGCGATTTGGGTGTGTTGGGCATGTCTCATGCCTGAGGCCCCGCCTCGTGGCTCTGTCAACTCAGGGTCTGACAATGCCCCTGACAGCAGTAGCAGTTCCTTCTTGCTTCCTTCTCTCCACCCTTCTGTATCAGATCCTGCCTACCATGTCCATGCGCTCACACCTCACTCTTACTCCTTCTGCTCAGAATCTTAAAGACACTGACATGTGGAAACGTTAGTTTTACATTTGTGGGAGCCCCTCATCCCCTTGCACAAATACACATCCCCCTCTCTCCAGCAAACCTACTGCCATTTTTTCTCTGAGAACGACTTCCTTGCTTGCCTGCCATCAACTTCATGTCACACCCTGCTGAAGGGGTGACGCTCTTGTTCATTGTGTCAGAGTGTGGGCCCCTTCTTCCAGCCCAGATATGGCTCCTAATCATTTCACTCCCTGGCATTCCTCCCATCTGGCTGGGTGGACAGTACCTCTCTGCCTGTTACAGCAAAGGACGAGTTTCGCCAGTGTGGCAGGTGGTAGCTTTCACAAATATGCCTTTGTCAGTTTCTACAGAAGCCCTGAACTTCTGGCCCAGACATCTGGGGCAATGTCCCTTAGGCTATCATAATAGTTAATAGCTGACACTTATTAGGTACTTACTATGTGCTGACACTCATCCAAGCACTTAACACTAACTCATTTAATCCACATGACATTCCTTAAGAAGTGAGTTAATAAGTTACTGTCACTATTCATATTTATTAGACAAGGAAACTGAGGCCCAGAGAAGTTGAGTCACTTGCAGCTAAGAGATGAATCAAGCAGATGGACTCGAGGGTACTTACTTTCAAGCACCACTTTATACCGTGTTTTTTGTGGTGATACCATGATAAAATGACCTACTGTGTACTTATTGAGTATCACTGTATGCCAAGGCCTCTGCTAGGCATTTTACGTACAATGTCTCTGATAGTCTCAACCCTGCAAGTTAAGATAGATTTTGCCCCATCTTATAGATGAGAAAACTGGGGCTCAATGTGGTGAGTAACTTGACTGAGATCACACAGCTCATGCTGTTTCTGTTAAACCCTGTTATAACTTTTGATCTTATATCCTTTTGGAACCCATTTTGTTCATTTTCCAATGAATGGATGTTTTTTTCTGCTATGTGGACTCTAAACTGCCAACCAGCGAATTGGGTGTGGTCTTTGTATATTAGGCCTGCGTCAGCCTCCTCCAAAGAGCCTCTGAGAGGGGTGAGGACTAGTAAGTTGATATTCTAGGACTCCTGGGACAACTCCCTCTATAAATAAAGCTGAGCTTCTAATTCTGCGTGATCACAGCACCAGTCCCAGGCTCCCGTTGGGATATCCGCACCCCCTCCACTCTGGCGTCAGGACAGCCCTTGTCCTGGTACATTTATTCCCAGTGATTCATTTTAATTTTGGTGAATGTTGCATTTTTTGTATCTAGTCGCTTCTGTTGATTCCCTGAGGTCTGTGTATAGTACATTGGTGTTCTTGATCTGGCTCCTGATTTACTCATGAAAACCAAACTGTTGTAGTGAAATAAGTCATATTTTTGCACTTTGTTTTCTTTTAAGGCAAGTGTGCTCTTGATCTGAATATGGTGAATATACTTATGGATCTCTCTCCTTCCCTAGTTGGCCAGTCTCTAGAAATAAGCTGTCCAATATCAGAGCCCCTAACTTCCTATGACTATTTAAATTTAAAATAACAATTAAATTTGAATAATATTAAAAATTCAGTTCCTCTGTTACATTAGCCACATTTTAAGTGCTCCATAGCCACAGGGGGCTAGTGGCTACCAAATTGGACAGTCATCATCACAGAGAGTTCTATCGGACAGAGCTGTTTCAGGACAGAGAGACCAGATCTTTTGTCCGTATTGCTATATTCCCCTAACACCTGCCTGGCACATGGCAACCACCAGGTGGGTGCACCGGATGCCTTCCTGACTTGAGCCCATATTTACTCAAATGACATAAGTCACTAGGGCT
>NW_012139858.1:1284955-1287219 GCF_000956105.1 Propithecus coquereli
CCGTTCTCCTTGGAGAGGGGGATTATGCATAACTAAAATGGATTTATTCTGCTATAGCTGTTACTGGGGCATAAGTGGAGACACTGAGTGTGAGCATATTCTTTAAACAAAGAGCCCAAGGGAAGGCGATTCTTTGTCTTTTTGTTTTAGAGCTATGATGAGGATATTAATATTTATTAACGTCTCCATTCATATCTTTAACATCTCATTCCAGAGTTCCTCTTCATTTTGCTACTCTTTCTCTGCTGTCACTCGTAGTGAAGTTGACGTGCTATCAAATTTCTTCATGGTTAGCCTCTGCCCATCACTGAGCCATCAGGGGTGGAAGCCCCTTTGCCCCAGGGCATCATTAAACATTCCTGGTGTGCTGCACGTCAGGCTGCCACAGTGAGGAGGAGATTCACCCTTGTGGCCGCAGCCACAGCCTTGTCTCCAGGGGTGGGAGCTCTTCCCCGTCAGGGAGCCTCACCGATGAGGCTGAGAGAGGAGGAGGTCCCAGGAAGGGCTTTGCGTCCTTACAGGGGAGGGCAGTTTCTGGCTTGGAAAGGATGGCCTGCTGGGGCATCATGAAAAATCAGTGCTGTGTCATAGCTAAAGCTGCCACAGTGGCTTTCTGCCCCCCGTGGGGAAAGTGCTTTCACTTCTGGAAGCCTGTTCTCTCCCATTGTTCTCTCTAATAACATGTTTCCTGGGCTTCCAATGTGCTAGCAATTTTTATTTCTTCCTTTTAGTTGGACACCTACCTCATTTCTGGTGAGACATGGCAAACGTGGGTACGTGGATTGCTGCTTAGAGGGACAAAATAAAATAAAGCAAAGACAGAAATTCTGAGAAGCAGAAAGCCTTTCTGAGAGAAGATGTTTGGGAGCAGGGGAGGTAGTCAGAAGTGACCGGAAGACTCTGACACCCCTCTTTTTGCTCAGGACTGTAAAGACCGTGTTGTCAGGTGGGGCCCTTTATGAGGCCCTGCCCTGTTCCTCAGGACGGTCAGTATTCAAGAGAAGTTCTGAGGAGACTTTTGGTTGCTACAGGGTCTCTTAGCTGATGCTTCTTGATTTTGTTGGTGTATTTAGGAATGCATGGTTTCAGATGTCATGAAAATTCCTGTCTTCGTTTTCAAGAAGAAGGGGTTCTGTAGAGTTCTTCAGCATGTATGTCAGGTCAGCTTCTTTCAGACAGTTCTTTTTATTCTTGACATGAAATGATTTCACATTTGTTTCACATTTCAAATCTGGAACATTTATTCAACTAGGGTATCTAGTTACTGGAATATTTTTAACTTTTTTTTTTTTTTTGGCACTTTTAATTGCCCTGATCTGCCAATATGTTATGGACATTCTCTGTGGACCTCGAGTTCAGGGGAATGTTCTTCACAAACTCAGTCAGTGATTGTCATAGTTGAAACTTCTTTTGATTAAGGTGAACTAAGAGTTTAATTGAAACCATTATTGGTATTTTCCCATTTCCTTAGTGCTGTGCCAGTTGGGGGATAGAGAGATAAAAATGGTCAAGCATTATCTGATGGAAAAGTGCTGTTTTTCAAAACATGAAACATGGATTATCTATACTAGAAACCTCAGGATGCTTGCTAAACTGCAGATTCCTGGGCATCACACTAGACTTACTGAATTTGTGGGCAAGGCTCCTGGGCATACGTTTTTTTTTTTAATAAGCTCTCTATGT
Organism: Propithecus coquereli; assembly: GCF_000956105.1. Classification (NCBI taxonomy): domain Eukaryota; kingdom Metazoa; phylum Chordata; class Mammalia; order Primates; family Indriidae; genus Propithecus; species Propithecus coquereli. Next base: position 1,286,639 of record NW_012139858.1, read on the forward strand.
GATGTTTTTGCACACTAAAATTAGAGAACCCCTGAACTAATGGGTCATCAAATACTTCATTCTCTTTGGTGGTTGCATTTTTAATTTCTAAAGATCCACTTTATTGGACCGAATGGCTGTCTACCAGTGACTTACTCTTTCTTCTGTAAAGCCATAGTTCGTGAACCTGTGGGAACAGCTCTTGGGAGTTATAATGGGATAAATGCACTCAGTTCTAAGTATTATCAAGTGAGAAATAAAGATAAACCATTAAGAGGCAACTTTTCTACCCTTATGTAAGGAGATTTTCTTCTAAAACCCAAAACTGAGTACTCCCAGAAATAAAAAACAGTGTTAACCATACTGTAAGATGAGGAAATGATTGATTGAGTCACAGGGAGGGTTGAGATGCCATCACCATGAGGACATCCATAGAGATGGCAACATTTACTGAAGGCCAGGCACTGTTTGGGGTCATTTTCATATATTACTTCATTCAGTTCTCACCATAACTTGTCAGGAAAAAAACATTTTGCCATCACCATTTTACAGATGAGGAGACTGAGGCTCAGAGAGACCAAATTAATTGTGCAAAGCTACAT
>NW_012139858.1:1298544-1304053 GCF_000956105.1 Propithecus coquereli
TGTTAGAAATCAAGATAGTGGTTACCATTGGGGGATGTTAATGGGGATTGGGAAAAGGGAGTCTCTCAGCTGCTGGTAATGTTCTATTTCTGCATCTGCGTGTTCCTTTTTATGAAAGATTTATGGAGATTTATAGTTATGATTTGCATATCTCTCTGCATATTTGTAATACTTCAAAATAAAGTTTATTTACACTTGATCTTAGCCAAAAGGCTGAGAAGCAATAAAAAATAAAGTTTATTTAGAATAATTTTTAGAAGATATCCTTGGGAAGCATTCACAGATATTTATAACTTAGTTAAAACAAGCAGGTGAACTTATGTCTACAAGAGAGTCAGCAGTGTGCCAAGACTTCAGATGCCAGGGGAAGAGCAGTTGACAGAGGAGATGAAGGGAAGTGGATTCTCTTTGAGCTTCAGCCTGGGCCTCATTCTGCCCAGGTTCTTTGGAATACCCCATGCCAGCCTTTAAATCATGGACACTTTTTCCTCAATTCCATTTCCATTCTCCTTTAAAGGTGTAAGAGTAGTGAGCAGCTTGCAGAGAAGACTGAAGTGAAGAGTGCTTGCTTTGGTTCAAGAACCGGAACAGAGGAAGGTGATTCTCTTGAGCAATAGCTTCAGGGAAAGTGTGGGGCCAGCCCTTTCTTTGGAAAGCAAACCGTGGATGATTTCTTCCAGCATGACCCGACTGCAGTTAGACGAGAGGAGAGCAATAAACCAGGGCCACATGTGTACCAGATGCACAAAGCTCCGTGTTTATGTGTGGAGGAGAGAGGAGGTGCTCTCTCAGCTAGGAAATCCCCCACCTCACTCTCCCCACAGTCGGCTGATGTCTCTTCACCCCTTCTCCTGCCTATTCCCTTTCCCATGATGCACGCACAGGCCCTGGGGCCGGCAGCCCGACTTGCCTGTGAACAGGTCCTCTGCTTGCCCTCTAGCTGGTGAGTCACCAGCTCTCCTCGGTCTCCATCCAGCTTCTGAGAAATACTGAAGCTGAACGGGAGATTTCCACATGCACACTGGCAAGGCCCGCCTTGCTGCGGGATGCAAGCGGAGTAAGCCTTTAGGAAAATGCTTGTTTGGCTCTCAAGCATTCTCATTTGTGTTGCTCATAAAATAGGTATTATGTTCTCAAGTGGAGTTCCATCTGTTTCATTTGGGTCCAAAATTTGAGGCTGAAGAAATACCATTAAATCCTTCTTCTTGGTGGTGCCTTCTGTTGTTTTCTTCCTTCAAGGACATCAGTATTGGGTTGATAGCTGTTGCACAAAGGGCCCCCAGGTCTAGCCATCCCTGGGGAGTCCTGGACTTCTGCTTCATTTCCATGGAAGAAATGAGCTTCATGAGCAACAGGCTCATGCTCTCCTCTCGCACCTGGTCTCTGACTCAGAGAAGAAATGGAACCAAATCTGAGCATTGCACAGAGTCTGTTTCCAGCTATTTTATTGCAATTATTTGACACCTCTCTCTGAGCCTTTCAATTCTTCCTGTCCCAGAGGTCTTACTCAGAGAAAGATATGGAGAAAAAAATCTTGTGTCTCCTAAGAAATGTCAGCACAAAAGCAAATTATGTCAGATGTGACCACTATTGTAGTTGGTATTACCCCTCTGCATTTGTAAAGCAGTTCGCATGGCACTTTTGTAAGCTCTGTCGCATTTGATTCTCCTACCAGCCCTAGGAGGTAGTAGGCATTGCCCTCCTTTACAAATGACAACACTGTGGCTCAAAAAGTTTGTGTGACCCATTTAGGGTCACACAGCACAGCTATGCTTATGACTCCCAGAAAAGTGATCTTTTTTCCTATTGTCCTTATAATTAAAGATATTTTAAAGTCAACAATCAAAATAGAAAGACAATTGTTAGGTTTATGTTAAGATTGGGTTTTACACTAGCTACAATGAAGCAAACATTTTGGAAAGACACCCAAGTCCAGGGATGTTCACTAGAAAGCAGCCTTTTTCTTCGCTGGAGACTCTCTGGCCTCCTAACTGTGGGGGCTGCTCCACAAGTCTTCAGACTCATCTGTGGAGTAGAGCAGCCCTGGGTTGCTGAGAAGTGGGGAGGGGAGCTTGAACTTTGGAAACGTTTTGCAGTTTCCCTAAGCCTCCAATTTTTCCAGGTTTAATTTTGAAAACTTAACATTCACTGAACTGCTAGATTGACTCTGGAGTCCCTAATACAATGCAATGACATAAAATCAGAGGTCTGGAAAGAGCCTGGTAAGGTTTTGACCCGGGCCCTTTGCTAAGAGCTTTGTGTATATTAACTCATTTGCTCTTCATAGCAAGTCTTGATTATCCATTCAGCTGAGAAACCTGAAACTGAGCAAGTAATTTGCCTAAGGTCTCAGAGTTAATAAGTGGAGGACCAATTGTAGCTTGAACTGAGTTTAATTCCTGTGTCTGAGCTCGTGGTCCCTCCAGTGTGATATTGCAAGCAGGCTGTCTAGGGCAGGCCCTTTGTTTTGTAGATAAAGCATTGCGATCCGGAGAGTTAAATCCATCCAAGTGCCTCAAATGAGAACTAAAAAATTTTTCTAAAAGGACACAAAAGTTATGGGCTATACCATTTCTAGATCTGACCTCTAAAAGGAATCTCTGATGCACCGGAGTTCTCATAATATCCCTGATTCCCATCTCTGTGAAATGAGAATGCTCCTTTTCCCTAGAAACTGACAGAGGGCCTTTCACTGCAGACCCCTGAAACTCAGCCTCAGATCAAGGACTTAGCATTATGTTTCTTTGTTTTCTTGAGTAAAGAATGGCATTAAACACTCCTGTCAAACAGGAGTGAACACGTGGCTGAAATACCCATATTCCAAAAGTTGTCAGTGGAGTGTGGGGCATAGTTACCAACTCGGTAACAGGGCAACCGGGAAGCACTGGCTCTTAATTTGAGATCCACAGATAACCAGCAGGGCTCTAGAGCAGTCTGTGAACCTGAAACATTGTAGGCTACATTTTGGACACTTGTATATGTGCACTTCGTGACATGCAGCGTCACGAAGGGATCCATGACCCCAAAACATTTCATAACCATGACTAGAAAGATATTTCATTAAATTATTTGTGTGTAGCTCTTCTGTGACAACAAACGTCAGACTATGAAAGCACTGGTCTTCGGAGTTTCAGAGATCATCCTGATCTATATAATTTTTCACTTTACTAAATTTTTTCTTGTATAGATGCAGTTGGTTCAAATAAACCTTATTGAATATATTTTACAGACTGGATTTTTCCATCTACCACATGGAGACTTTTTCATTGAGCCTGTGAAAAAGCATCCACTGGCTGAGGAAGGGTACCACCCACACATCGTTTACAGGAGACAGAGGTGGAGAGTTCCAGAGACCGAGGAGTCAAGCTGTGGATTAAAGGGTACTGTGACTTAAACGTCCTCATGGGTTGAGGAGTTTGTTTTTTTTTTTCTTTTAACACCGAAACTTATTCATTCATTCATTTGTTCGTGGAAATTTGGGTTGTTCCCAGTTTTTACTAGTACAAATAAAACTACTATACATGTTTGTCTATAAGTCTATGACTAAAGACATAATTTTTCATTTCTCTTGGGCAAGTATCTAGGAGTGGACTGGATCATATGCTATGTATATGTTTAATTTTCTAAAGAGACTGTTAAACTGTGTTCTAAAGTAGTTGCATCATTTTACATTCCTAGCAGCAGTGTGTGAGAGTTCCAGTTCCTCTATACCTTCACCAACACTTGGTATGGTCAGTCTTTTAATTTTAACTATTATAATAGGTGTATAGTAGTATCTCATTGTGGTTTTAATTTGCATTTTCCTAATGACTATTATTTGGCATTTGTATATCTTTTTAGATGAAGTGACTGTTCGAATCTTTTGCTGATTATTTTTACATTGGGTTATTTGTTTTCTTTTTATTTTATTGAAAAAAATGTAGGGGTTACAAATGTTTTTTGTTACACAGATGCCAAAGTCAGGGCCTTCAGTGTACCCATCATCAGAATAGTGTACATTGTACCTGACAGGTAGATTTTTATCCCTCATTCCCACCCTTCCCCCTCCTTAGTTTCTAATGTCCATTATTTCTCTTTATGACCATATATATCCATCATTTAGCACCTACTTGTAAGTGAGAATATATGATATTTGTTTTACCATTCGTGAGATACTTCACTTAGGATAATGGTCTCCAGTTTCACCCAAGTTGCTGCAAAAGACATTATTTCATTCCTTTTTATGCCTGAGTAGTACTCCATGGTGTGTGTGTGTTTTAATATATATGTGTGTGTATATATATATATCTGTATTATATATCACACATTTTCTTTATTGACTCAACAGTTGTTAGGCACTTAGGTTGGTTCCATATCTTTGTGATTGTGAATTGTGCTGTGATAAACGTTCAGGTGCAGGTGTCTTTTTGATATAATGACTTCTTTCCTTTGGATAGATACCCAGTAGTGGGATTGCTGGATTGAATGGTACTTCTACTTTTAGTTCTTTGAGGAATCTTCATGCTCCTTTCCATAGAGGTTGTACAAGTTTACATTCCCACCAACAGTTTATAAGTGTTCCCTTTTCACTGCATCCATGCCAACATTGTTGTATTAAAACATGATCTATTCTTATTCAAGTCTGTTATCTCCTCTGTACTCTGTTTCCAGAAAGTATGCACCCTTATACAAATTATTTCACTTGTCTATACTCAGGTCTCTTTGTATTCTTAATGGGAAGGGGAAAAAAAGCATCTCCTACATCTTTGCCACATTAGTTAATGGTACTCATAAGACATTCATAATGGCAAATTTTTAAAAAACTCTTTTGAACATTCTAGAGGAAAATGGTCAAAGACATCATGATTTTCAGTATTAGCAGTGTTATAATACATTAGTGTGAAATATTACCAGACAGCTCATCACATCTGCATGTGTAAGCGGATTTAAATGTTTGATGATACCAATAATAATGTGTGAAGAGAAACCAAAAAAAAAAATCATCACATTGTCAGCTGATGAATTTATCGAAGCTTCCTTTGGCTTCATGGTGTTGCGTTTGTAGTTTGCTGGGCTGTGTTCCCGGCCCTTCGGCTTCAGGAATGATTTGAACTGCTCCTCTCAGACTTGTCTGAAACAGTTTCGGGTAGTTTTCAGAAGTAAACTGACCCAAGTTATTTCCTTGCAACTGGAACATTCTCTTTAATGTGTAGGCAGTAACAGACTATGCATAAAGGGCCAATGAAAATTGAGATTTTCTTAAATATTAGTATAATTTCTTTTCCAGAGGAAAAATCAATGCCAGAGGGACATTTAACAAAAGGAATCCATAATATTATTTACGTGTCTATTTATGTGTCATAAGGATTTGAAAATCATGGGGTTAGGGAAGGTGGATCCTGATAAGGGTTGGGGGGACTCAGAACTTGAGCTTTGCAAATGGAAGAATGAAAGGACGAGGGGACAAGTAACCTCTACAGATGTCACCCCAGCCCTACACAAGATGGCAGCTTTCCCGGGAGAGTCTTCT
>NW_012139858.1:1304103-1306544 GCF_000956105.1 Propithecus coquereli
AGGACTCCAGATCTGGGCTCAAGGCCCAGTGCTGCCAGAGCCTGAGGGCTGGTCTCTTGGGCTGTGTGAATACTTTTCAACATGAAAACACCAGGGCTTTGCTGTTCCCTTTCCTGCTGTTTAATGAATATCAGCCTTGTCTTCCCGGCTGTGCTGCAAACCTTGAGGGCAGGGTTCATTTCCTTTCTTACAGCTCCTAGCACAGGGCTGACTTGTAATAGATGCAGACTGATACTCTATGAGAGGGGTTTTGGGGGTGCTATTTTATCCCCTCTCCCATCTGTGTGATGAGGAATAGGTGGTATCTTCCCAATGCTCCACGCATATAATTGGATATCTTGGGTACCTCTTGATCCCAAACTATTTTTTTCTGTTCTTGATTTTAGAATTTGTTCATTATGTTGTCTTTTTCACTATGTGAATGCACAAATTGATGTGATAACTTCTGAGATTTTCAAATGAAAAGGAATTTCCAGAGCAGGGTGATGAGTTTTGGAAGCACTGTTCCATTGTACAACAACAGGGGGTGCCATTCACATTTCTTTTACAATATGATTGGCTCTCCCTTGAGGCTGCTAGGATTTACCTGTGGTACTCCTGAAGGCACAAGAGCACGGGGTAGATGACTCTTCAAGATCTCTGGGCTCTGTGACTCTAGAACACTCTATTCACAAATTCTTTGTAAGATGCTGCCATTTTCCCACTGGATCCCAAATCGCTGTCACTAACTGAAGTATACTGTCACAGACATTAAGATAACTAATACTTCGATGCAAGTTGAGGAGGAGGCAGGAGAGGTTGTGGGTAAACTATTCTCAGTTTGAGACTGTTCTGAAGGATGTGACTGTCCTTCCCCACCCTTGCTCAGCAGAGAGCAGTGGAGGTTCAATGCCACCCAACTCACACCAAGGCATCTCAGCCCTTTGTCTTTTCCCTACCGCCTGGCTTGCCGTATCCTACTGAAGAAATGTGAAGAGTCTGATTTAACAGGCCTTGGGAAATCCACCCACCTTAGCAAAATGTTTTCCATTTGCCAGTCCCTAACACTTGAAATGAACTAGTAGACATTTTGTGTTTGCATGTGTGTCAAATAATTCTTCCCATAAAGAATTAAGGATAGGCTTAAAACTTATGGGTGTTAGAAATCAAGATAGTGGTTACCATTGGGGGATGTTAATGGGGATTGGGAAAAGGGAGTCTCTCAGCTGCTGGTAATGTTCTATTTCTGCATCTGCGTGTTCCTTTTTATGAAAGATTTATGGAGATTTATAGTTATGATTTGCATATCTCTCTGCATATTTGTAATACTTCAAAATAAAGTTTATTTACACTTGATCTTAGCCAAAAGGCTGAGAAGCAATAAAAAATAAAGTTTATTTAGAATAATTTTTAGAAGATATCCTTGGGAAGCATTCACAGATATTTATAACTTAGTTAAAACAAGCAGGTGAACTTATGTCTACAAGAGAGTCAGCAGTGTGCCAAGACTTCAGATGCCAGGGGAAGAGCAGTTGACAGAGGAGATGAAGGGAAGTGGATTCTCTTTGAGCTTCAGCCTGGGCCTCATTCTGCCCAGGTTCTTTGGAATACCCCATGCCAGCCTTTAAATCATGGACACTTTTTCCTCAATTCCATTTCCATTCTCCTTTAAAGGTGTAAGAGTAGTGAGCAGCTTGCAGAGAAGACTGAAGTGAAGAGTGCTTGCTTTGGTTCAAGAACCGGAACAGAGGAAGGTGATTCTCTTGAGCAATAGCTTCAGGGAAAGTGTGGGGCCAGCCCTTTCTTTGGAAAGCAAACCGTGGATGATTTCTTCCAGCATGACCCGACTGCAGTTAGACGAGAGGAGAGCAATAAACCAGGGCCACATGTGTACCAGATGCACAAAGCTCCGTGTTTATGTGTGGAGGAGAGAGGAGGTGCTCTCTCAGCTAGGAAATCCCCCACCTCACTCTCCCCACAGTCGGCTGATGTCTCTTCACCCCTTCTCCTGCCTATTCCCTTTCCCATGATGCACGCACAGGCCCTGGGGCCGGCAGCCCGACTTGCCTGTGAACAGGTCCTCTGCTTGCCCTCTAGCTGGTGAGTCACCAGCTCTCCTCAGTCTCCATCCAGCTTCTGAGAAATACTGAAGCTGAACGGGAGATTTCCACATGCACACTGGCAAGGCCCGCCTTGCTGCGGGATGCAAGCGGAGTAAGCCTTTAGGAAAATGCTTGTTTGGCTCTCAAGCATTCTCATTTGTGTTGCTCATAAAATAGGTATTATGTTCTCAAGTGGAGTTCCATCTGTTTCATTTGGGTCCAAAATTTGAGGCTGAAGAAATACCATTAAATCCTTCTTCTTGGTGGTGCCTTCTGTTGTTTTCTTCCTTCAAGGACATCAGTATTGGGTTGATAGCTGTTGCACAAAGGGCCCCCAGGTCTAGCCATCCCTGGGGAGTC
>NW_012139858.1:1309189-1336940 GCF_000956105.1 Propithecus coquereli
GGATTTAAATGTTTGATGATACCAATAATAATGTGTGAAGAGAAACCAAAAAAAAAAATCATCACATTGTCAGCTGATGAATTTATCGAAGCTTCCTTTGGCTTCATGGTGTTGCGTTTGTAGTTTGCTGGGCTGTGTTCCCGGCCCTTCGGCTTCAGGAATGATTTGAACTGCTCCTCTCAGACTTGTCTGAAACAGTTTCGGGTAGTTTTCAGAAGTAAACTGACCCAAGTTATTTCCTTGCAACTGGAACATTCTCTTTAATGTGTAGGCAGTAACAGACTATGCATAAAGGGCCAATGAAAATTGAGATTTTCTTAAATATTAGTATAATTTCTTTTCCAGAGGAAAAATCAATGCCAGAGGGACATTTAACAAAAGGAATCCATAATATTATTTACATGTCTATTTATGTGTCATAAGGATTTGAAAATCATGGGGTTAGGGAAGGTGGATCCTGATAAGGGTTGGGGGGACTCAGAACTTGAGCTTTGCAAATGGAAGAATGAAAGGACGAGGGGACAAGTAACCTCTACAGATGTCACCCCAGCCCTACACAAGATGGCAGCTTTCCCGGGAGAGTCTTCTATAATCTTAGCAAAGTATATACAGTAAGCAATAAGAAACTCTTGGGTCTAAAATGTTTTTTGTGCACAAAAACAGACAGCTGTTTTAAATTCTTAACTTCAGTAAGCTGTTGCAACTTTCTCCTGAACTAGGTAACTTACTGTCTAAATCTAAAAGGTACTCTTTCCTGCTTGCTTAGCATCTCTGAGTGTCAGAAACGAACAGCTTCGCTGGAAGGACCTTTGAGAGTGGTTAATGCAGCCTCCTTCCTTCACCAAAGAGGCAATTGTGGCTCAGAGTAGGGAGAGAATTTTCTAAAGCATCACGGTAGTTGGTGTCAGAATATAGCCAAGCTCATGAGTCAAGTTCTAGTCCACTTCAAGCTTCATACTGCCTCATGTTTATTCTTTAAGTCTTTCTTGAATATAAATCTTGTTTCCTCAACAATTCTTGTGAACCCTGTTAGAGTGTGGACGCTCCTCCTCCAAACAGTATGTAGCAGAGTGCTGGGTGAAAAGAAGGAATTCAGCAAATCATTGAAATGAAACTGACAAAGAGCATTTAGTAGCCAAGAAGATGAAACTAGAGTATACTTGTGTCTAGTCTGTAGACACTGACAGAAAGACAAAAGAAAGGTGTCTTTTCTATGGTAGATACTGAGGACGTATCAGTTGTCTGTGTTCGTCTCTCTTCCTGAGACAATAAGCATGATTCAGTGCTGAAACGGTAGGTAGAAATTCAAGGGGATCTGATAATTTTGTGATTATGCTTAAACTACACATTTAGAATTTTAAAATCTTGGTAAGTGAAAGGTACTTGGTCTTGCTGCACTGGGTAATTGCAGTGTTCTCATGTCATGTTACCCTGCAGAGATGATGGAATTCATTGACGGTAGTGGTGTCATTAGCCAACATTAAAGTGCGCTTCATGCTTAGATCAGGTAATGTTGTGAAACTGAATTACCATGGTTATATTTTAAAAAAGGTCACCTTTACCATGTGGAAAGCATTTTGCTTTTGTATTGCTCAAAGCAGAAGCATCCTAGATATTGAAAAAAGATATCCTTTAAAAGTACCCTAGTGCTTCAAGAGAGAAAAGGTATCAATTAATTTCTCCTAAAACCTGCCCTTTCTCTTATTTTTATTTCCCATATGAAAAGGTGCCAGGAACTCACAATATGTTCCTTATCCATGTGGCCCAATTTCTTTTTGTTCAGGACTTTAATGTGATGCTATTTTGTTTCGATTTGATTAATTTTAACTGTATTTTTTTAACTCATTATACTAGTTTTTCTGAGCCTTATATTTATTTGCTGAGTCCTCCTGAAGTTCTTGTTTTTTCTAAGATCAACTTTCTGGAATCTATGGTGAATAGTGGGAAAATACAGCTTGCCTGCATTAAACATAGAGCAGATTTCCAAACCTCATTTTATCAACAATGATAAGCTCCTTTATCTTAGGCTTTTTGATGAGAACATAATCACACTGGGACTTGAGCGGTGTTAGATGGAAGTGTCTGGGGGAACTTTGGGTCCAGAAAGCTGGGGATGGAGAGATAACCTTAATCAGATAAATTGGATGAAAACAGCTTCTGGGTCAGCTATGGCAGAAAGCATTCTGGCAGGTCAGATAAGAGTCTGGGATTTCACGCATCAAGAATCCAGGCTAGAAACACAGGGTCTGATTCCTGGCGTGCATGCTTGTGTTCAAAATGTATTCATTTATTCATCAAATATCTGTTAGCTACCTTCTTTGTGCCAGGTGTTTTCTTTGGCTCTTTGGGCACAATTGTGAACAGGATACAGTTCTCGGTCTGAAGAGCTAACAGCTTGGATATAGGACATGACCAAGTAGGGATCCAGTCCTGGTTTTATTTTTATAATATATGGTAAGACCAAGAAGAGCTATGAAATCTTAATGCATGTTTTGGACTTTTTGTTATTCCACATTATGTTTGTGCTAGGACATGTAGCTGTAATTTATTCATCTTCTCTTCTACAGAATCTCTATTATGGGAATCTTCCGCACTTGATCCAATCTCCCTGTGAGTGGATCTGAACTGCTTCCAGGCTTGGGCTCTTATACATTATGTTAAAAGGACCACTCGTGTCAATGTTTCCCAGTACACAGGTTCATAGCGATTTTATTTCACCTAGTAGTGGAATGAAATCAATAACTAATAGGATATATACATCTACGATTTTGCCAGATGATGCAAAATTGTATTCCAAAGCTGATCTTCAAGAGCAGTGAATGACAGTTCCCATTGTCCTATATTCCATCTAATACTGGTATTCTCACTTTTAAATTTCCACGGTCCGGTGGATGTGAAGTATCTCATTATGCTTAATGTTAAAGTTACACATATCCTGTTGTGAATTTGGGCCCTAAATCTATGGCTTGTGGCTATAGATTTTCAATGAATAATTTTTTTCCCTGTACCCAGATAGCTAAGTGTAGCTTTGCTTACTTTATTTATTGGTTTTCTGATTTACTTTTTCACTTAGTCTTTAATCTGACTTTTCACCTATGTGAGTCCTAAACTGGCCTCTTTTCCCAAGAGCAAAGGTAGGGAGCAGCAGATCCTCCAAATTAGCAGCTAGTGCCATGTATCAGTCAGGGTTCAACCAGAGAAGAAGAACCAGTAGAAAATGTATATCAGGAGATTCATTGCAAGAAATTGGCTCATGCAATAGTGGGGGCTGGCTAGGCAGGCCCAGCATCCATAGGCAGGCTGGCCAAAAGGACAGGCTGGAACTTTTAGGCATGGAAAACCTCAGTTCTGCTTTTGACTCAATTCTGACCTTTGACTGATTGAGTCAGGCCTACCAGATTATCAAGAATAATTTTCCTTACTTAGAGTCAACTGATTATGGGCTTTAATCATATCTACAAAATGCCTTCATAGCAACACCCAGATTAGTGTTTGATTGAATAACTGGGACTACAGCCTGGCCAAGTTGACACATAAAAAATATCATCACCCTGCATCCTTTGCTTTTCTTTCTGAAGTTTCGCTTACACTTTTTATTTTATTTTCTTTCTTACTTTTTGGACTCTATTGTTAGAGGCTTAATATTTGAAGAATTTTTCAGAATATCTAGTCTACTCTATTGCAAGAAATCAAAGTCTCTAGTGGAGTTCTTATCTAAGTCATTTGGAAATTTTTAGTTGCTTTTTAAAATGACATGCACAAACATTATTAAATATTAATAAATGTAAATGGTAAAATAACATGAACACTAGCTCATTAGAATTAACATGTCATGTCACTAATTTGATAAATTAAAACAAAGTTATAAACTTTGGGGTGTTTATAAGTTTATTTTGGTTTCATGGAAATCCAGTTAGTTGCAGATTCTAAATGACTACCATACTGCCTACTGAGTCTGATCTAAAATGTTCTCAAGAGATGGTACCATTACTTTTTCTTGACTAACACAAAAATTTCTTGAGACAACCCACCTGAGCCTTGTCTTGAATTTCTTGATTACCTGATTGCCTTATGATTGGAGATGGTTCATGCTTTGCTTTGCTGTGAAATAGTTAACATTTTTATTATTGTTCTATACTTGTTTTTTTTTATTTTTTTCCTTTATTTTTTTGAGAGGTGGCATATATTAATATACATGTGTATACACACGCACATAAATATATATATAATTAACTACTTTAAGAACTGACAGGGGGATTGGTAAAGTGCTTAAAACTTTTACTAATGAGAAGGATGAGAAGACTGTTGGAAAGAATTTGGAGAAATGTACGGGGAGGTAAAATGATAACGTTGCTGGTTTTATTTCCTTAATAAAATCCAAGACCAAGACTTTAGGAACTCAGAGTGCCAGAGACCTCAGCACAGTTGCCCTATAGCTCTGAGATACTCACTTATCCAGTCAAAAGCCTTTTTTTACCAAGCAGACCTCACAGTGATAATCTTCTTTATGTTTCCTCAGCACTGGACAGTCTGTTTCTTTGCTGCTTCATCATTTCAGGTGCCCAGGTTACCATGCCCCAGTCAGGAAACAGCTCCCCTGGGAAACATGGCATCTGTTTGTCTTGTCCCCTCCAGGACACCCTGTGCCGAGCACATGCTGTCAGCATGGCCAGGGCTGCACTGAAGTGCCCAATTGAACCCAAAGGGCCGAGAGCACTGGGGGAGGCATTCTGAGCTGGGAGGGAGCCAAATCAGTGTCACCTGATGGATGGTTCTCTTGTAGGGCAGAAAATCCTATTCTAACGAAGTGTTACTTGACATGTTAGCTATCTAAGCTCTGTGGCACTTCTCACAACTCTGCAGAGAAATGAATAAGTGCCTCCCGGCTTTGCCCTTTGTCACTCCTGGCTGCCATCTGCTTTGAGTAGAGGCAGGAGGAAGCTTGTCCTACTCTGACCAACCTCTGGCTTCATCCTGCTGCTTACAGAGACCTGAGAGCACATCTGAGCTTTTTACCCCACTCCAGTATGCTCAACCTTGAAGCCTTCAGTGGCCCTGCTGGGAAAGTGATGTTCCCCCTAAAGAAAACCCCAAACAAATGACTCAACTGCTAGCTTCGAAGCTCTGTGTGGCACATAAATCCCTGGCAAAGTTTTTCTTCTTTAATCCATGAGCTCAATGAACTCACATTATTACCAAGTCCTGCCACGTCTGCCTCCTAAACAGTTTCATGAGGAGTTGGCCTTTCCCCGGTGCTGTCACTCTGTTTCAGCATCGTCGCCTCTCCCTGGGATTATTGCAACAGCCTCCTAACTAGTCTCCCTGCGCTGGATCTCTCCATTAGGAGACAGAGAAATACTTCTAAACCATAAATCAGATCCTGTCTTTCCCATGCCTCAAGCCTGTCAATGAACCTGTTGCCCTCAGGATAAAGACCCAGCTCTTTAATAAGTTTTAGGAGCTCCTTCTCGATGTGATGTCTATTTCTTCGGTTTCATCTCTTGTCACTCCAAATATAGCCTGTGCTATCCTGAACTCATTTTTATTCCTCAAAGAAGCCTTCTTTTCATTGCCTCCAGCCCTTGCACTTAGATTCCTTCTCCCTGAAACGTGTGCTACCCAATGCTTTGCTAAGTTACTTCTATTCATCCTTTAGGTCTCACATGTGACTTCCATTAGAAAACCTTGTCTACCCCTCAGTCTGCATCAGATGCCCCTCCTGCCCCTCCTTAACACCAGCTACTTTGTACCCTACCACAGGCTTTATCATACAGCGAATATCTATCTGTGTCCTTCTCTACATAATAAGCTTGACAAGGACAGGAATTGTGTCTTCCTGTGCCCAGGGGTGTCCCCCAGATCTGACAGAGCTCCTGGCCAGGGCAGGAGCTCACAAATGTTAAACTTATAACTATTGAACTTACTGAGCGTCTATGATGCTTTTGGTAGCTTATTGGATACTTATATTTTATCTATATGGAGCTAGTTTAATCCCTGAGAATACCCACACTTTCCTGAAGAAATTGACTCTATGCTCTGAATGGCCTGCTAGCTGCTACCTTCCTCACTCCTGAAGAGGACTATGCAACAGAGACGAAGGTGTGGCAAGGGTTGGGGCTCGTGGCTTGAGGTTGTAGCTTAAAAAAAGGCCTGCTTAAAACTCTTATTTTGAAAAAACACAGATTATATATATAGGGAGATATATATATATATATATGTATATATATCCATAAATGGATGGATGGATGGATGAGTAGACAAACAAAGAGCAAACTAAAGTGAGTGACTTTAGTTACACAGCAAGCTCCTACACAGTGCCAGGCACTAGGTACTCAGGATACAGGGGTAAACAAAATATTGAATCAGGCAGAAATGTAGAGATGGAGGCCTGGGAGAGTTGTCAGGTGCAGAGGAGCAGGTCTGTTCTTCAGGTAGCTGCAGAAGATGGCAGAAGCCTTGAATGATGATCATGGAAGTTGAGACCCTGAGGGCCAAGACAGTTAGCCACAGCAACCCTAGCATGCAGAGTGCTGCTCTCTGAACCTACTGCACGCATTGTTTTCAACCTCCTGTGGACAATGGGAGGACAAATTTTCATCCTGTCCACTAAGCATATTTCTGTCATTCTTCCAGTCCCATTTAAAATGCTGCCTCCTCTGTAAAGTCCCCTTCTCCCACACTGGACTGCCCAGGAGGACTGATGGGCCCCTTTCCTGCACTCATTCTGCATTTTGATGTGGTCCCTGTTTACCTCCTACCTCATCTCCTTCCACTCTGCTCTTCCTTTTCCACCTCCTTGAAATGGACTTACCACAGGGCCTTTGCACTGGCTGTTTTCTCTGCCTGGAATACTCCTCTCCCAGATTTCTTCACGGCTCACCATCTCATGCTATTCGGGTCCCTGCTCAAAATTGCCCATCAGAGAAGCCTTCCCTGACTACTATCCAGGATAACTTTCCTTGCATCATGTTGTAAACTCTTTATCCTGCTTCATGACAGCACTTGTCATCACCTGATGTTATAAGTGTTTTATCTACTTATTCATATTGGATTATTGTCTGTCTTCCACCAATTACAAATAAGCTTCACACGGACAAATACTTTCTCCCTTTGCTTCTCTGCTGCATCCCCAAGTGCTGAGGACAGAGCCTGCCATAGTAACAAGCACCAGGTGAATGATGAATCATAGTTTCATTAGTGACTATCCTGTTGAACTTGTATTTTATTTCTGCCACTAGACTCATCTTTGTATTTTAAGCATCAAAACCTAGTGTCTGATGCATACTGATTGTTTGATAAATGTTGGTCCATTGATTGCATGGGTAAACGATGTGTGTTTGCAAGGGGTGCTGTAGGTGTGAGTAGACACTGATCTTACCTGGGCCAGGGGTCTGAGCATTCCAAGAGCACTCTGAGTCACGGAGGCAAGGCAAATGTGTTCTTTTGGCAGCAGTTAATGTTAACTGTGTATTTGTCCCATAGCTTGATTAATGCCAACGGTTGGGAAAACAAACATTCCCACTCCCACAGGGGCCCGTTTCTGTGCAGCAGCTGGAAGTCTTATAAATAACCACAAAATTGTTTCTTTACGGGGAAGGAAGTTTACTTGTTAGATTTGAAATCAAATATTTGAGGAAATTATTGATGCACTTTATGCTCCAATCCTCCTCTCCAGGGGCGGAGAAATGGATGCCTAGGGTACTTTCTGGGCCAATAAGCCAAAGACCCAAAAGTTCTAGAATTTTATTCACATTGCTTTGTGTGCCATTGATTGACCTTCCTTTCTTCAAGAAATATTTTTAATAATTTGGTGCTTTCTATGGACCAGGTACGAAGGGACACAGCTCTGAACATGTCCAGATAGACCCTGCCCTCAGGGACTTACAATCTAGTGGAAAAAGAACTTCAACAAAAATTACCCAAATCATGTATGTGAACATTGTGACAAAGGCTAGAAGAGTGCATAGCAGAGGAAATTGATGTGATTATGAGGGTTAGGGTTGGCCCCCTGAGATAAGCCGTGAACACAGGTATAGATTCTTAGAGAGCATTTTCCCTGAGATCAGAATATCCAGCACTTGAGGAATAGTGTCTGTCATTGGCTGAATTGTGTCCTTCCCAAAATGCTTATGTTGAAGTCCCAAGCTCAGTACCTCAGAATGTGGCTGTATTTGGAGATGGGGTCTTTGAAGAGGCAATGAAGCTAAAACATGGTCATTCTGGGGGGCCCTCATCCAATACGACTTTATGCTTATAAGAAGGAGAGACGTGGACACAAACACATACAGAGGAAAGACCACGTGAGGACAGAGCAGAGGTGCCATCTGCAAGCCAAGGGGAGTGAGCTGGGACTTCCAGCCTCCAGAACTGCGAGAAATAAATTTCCGTTGTTTAAGCTGCCCAGTCTTTGGTTCTTTGCTGTGGCAGCCCTAGCAGATTAATACAGCATCCACTGGTTATCCTGCCTACCCAGTGTGCCTCTGTTTCTTCCAACCAGGAGCAGTTAGTTATGCTGTGTAAAAGAAGGTTGTACACGCGTCAGTAAGGTTTCCTCAGGGCCGGCTTCATGGGCCTGTGACTAGTGGAGCCACACAGGTTCTCACACTCGGAAGAGTTCCAGGCTTGGGTTTAGTGCTCTGTGGTAGCGTTTTGAAATTCTTCCTGGTTTTATCTTTGAATTTGCGCTTTGTAAGGGAAGTCCGACAGGTCACTTGCCTTGCCAGGGCCTCACCTCACACACATCCTGCCTTCTGCAGTTGGGTTCCCCATTACTTTTCGCCTGGGGCCCCCTGGCTCCTGTGGTCCCACCTGGCCTCTTCCTTTCTGCTCTGATCCCACAACCACTGTGACCCTCTGGAGCAGTGACCAGGTCCCATCAAAGCGGGGAAGCCTGTGTTCCATCATTGCTCTCTGTCCCCGGTGGGAGCACAGACACGGGGAGGGTCGGGATTGGGTGGGTGTCCCACAGTGTCTTGGAGTGGGACATGACAGCCATCCTCCCCATCCCAAGCTGGCATTTGGCAGGTAACTCAGGGGCCTCTCACCGCCCCATCCAGGTACCAAACATATCCCAGCGCAGTTTGCAATCCCTTGGGGTCTGCCCGTCTGCAGTGGGTTGGCGTGGTAGGCCCCGGGGAAGGACAGACTGACTTCCCTGCCCCTGACCAAGGCCCTGCATCTTCATTTTGCATTGTGTTCTGAAAATTATGTAGCTCACACCAGGGTCAGAGTTGCTTTACTTGCGAAAAATTAAAGTGAGTCTGAAACATATTAATGATATGCCTGAGATTGCTGTGTAATTAGCCATGGATGGACAGAAATTATTATTGATTATTCTTTCTGGTCTTGTTTATATATGGACAAATGAGTTTTACATTTTTCTCTTATCACAGTAGAGTTTAGAAAGCAATGGACTGGAAACCGGGAGCACCGTGTTCTGGTGCCGCCTCCGTCACCCCTGACGTGGGCAAGTTACATAAACCCCAGCCCTGTTTCCTCATCAGTCTGATGAAGGGATTGGAAGACCGTTGTGGATTCTCTTACCTCATAAATTATGAATCTCTTTCTACTTTTATTCTGCAGTGTCTAGAAACGAAGCATCTTGACATTCTTCATCCACGCCAGTGTGGTTTGAATTCTGTCAGGCGGGTTTGTTCACACCGGCGTCTCACTCCCAAAAGGCATAGATCCACAGATCTTAACCCATCTTTCCAGTAACCCTGGCGTTGGGTGCCCGGGTGCTTTCTCCTCCTGGCTCTTCTGCCTCCTTTACGCACTGGCCCTGTCCCAGCAGCCACACCTAAAATGTAGGAGCACAGGACGCTGCTCTCTGCGCTCTACCCCAACCTAGAAGGGCCAGCCAGGGCCTTTAGCTGAGGAAGCAGAAGTTCAGGGTGAGTCAGCGGATGTGTCTGGTCCATCACCAGGGGCCAGAGTATGGAAGGGAGGAAGTGGCAGTCCCAGAAACTGGGGATGGACTCAGGATCCCTAATATCTGTGGGGGAGGGAGGTGAGAGTATGACGTTGTAGCCAGAGTTGAGTGCCTGTTTATCCCGGACACGGCTCCTTATCCCAGAGTCAGATGTGTAAGACCACACACACATGTACACGTGTGCACACACACACACACACACACACACACACATGAGCACCTGCACTCAGTTTCACTTGAAATGTGGTGCTTGAGTAAAAAGACTCTATACACCTTTGAGTAGTGTCAAATACAGTGCGGGGTGTTATTCTAAGTTTGGGACCTGGTGTTTTAGCTAAATTCAGTCCCGGTGGTGTATGTGTGGGGTGTGTGTGTGTATATGAAGGTGTGTATGTTTGTTTATGTGTGTACATGTGTGCATGTGTGTACACGTGTGGTGTGTGTGCTGATGTGTGGGGTGTGCGTGTGTGTTTAAACATCGTATTCCACACTGTTAGCTCTAGGAGGCAAAGACAGCTTGCTCCATTGTGATGGTAGGGGATTTATGGAAGCTCTTTCCATTCTCTTTAAATACACCATGTTGAAAGCCTGAGGTATTCTCTCAGTTGACAGAGGAGCTTTGTTTAATCTAACTAAGAAGAGAGAGTCCAAACCTGTCGGAAAGAAAGGGTTTCCCTTGCTGGAGAAGTTACACTAAGAATAGTGCCTGTGTCAACACTGCCAGTGGCCAACCAGCATCCGGCTGCACTTCTGAGGGAATCACTGCTGCTGAATTGACAACAGAAAGAGGCAGGGGGCTCATTTTCTGCAAAGCATCTCCTCCCCACGCCCCCTCTCAAAAGACATTTTGTCGTGAACAGCCTTGGCGCCAGCTCCGTTGGAACATTGGCCGTGGGATCAGGCCAGGTCAGTGCCATGACGTGGAAACTGGCGACTGGCATAGCAGGTTTGCCACGGCGCTGATGTTGGTGCGCAGAGGACAGGCAGCAGCTAATGCAGGTTCTCCTGTGAAGACAGATTTTGATAGAATATCTGCAAATATGAACTGTCCTAACCAAAGGACAGGGCAGGTGACCCAAGACGAGAGAGATGAGAGCCAAAATCTTCATTATCATTAGCTCTCAGTCAATCTCATTTGCTCTTGTTTCTCCTGGGAATATGCAGGAGGCATCAAAGACACTTTTAATTTGCACACTTTCATCTCTTGGGAAGAGTCTCAGTTGAAAGCAGTTGTTAGCATTGAAGAGAAGCAAAAGCTCACCTGATTGGAGATGTTCTCTGCCTTAAGCCTGAGTAACAAAAGATCAAAGGACAGCCCCCACAGGGACAGAGCAGTGGTTTATCCTGCTCCTGCTCCTGCTCCTGGCTGGGAGAGTGACATTCATCATTGGCTGGTGAGAGGGCAGAGTTATGGCCCTCTAGGTGGGTGAGGCCATTGTCAACCCTCCAGGTGGCCCTATCCCCACACCTTCCACTAGCATCTGTATTAGGACAAGCCCTCTGGGATTCTTTCTTCAAACTTCAAGGGACTTCAGGGTTCTGTAGTGGGTGAGCATGTCTGTGCCTGATGTAGCCTGGGGTTAAGGTGAAGGCTCCATGGGGGAACCAGGCAGGTTTGAGTCCCGACTACTTGGCTGACCTTGGGGAAATGACTAATTCCTGCTCCTGTTACTTTTTGTTTTATTTTCTCCTCTTTAAACTGTGGATGATGAAAATGTCCTGTGCAGGTGGATGGGATGGGCTCAGTGGCAGCTATACGTTCACAGTTTCTGAGCTGCAATTCCAGATTCCAGAGCCTCCTGAAAACCAACAGTCTTTTAGTGAGTGTTCAGCAAACTCACTTGGCGGCAAAATCTGACCTGAATGGATGTGAGGCTATTGATGATTTTTATTTATCCCAATCAGTAAGACTAGTTGTACATTCTGCTGCAGAAATATCCATGTGTTTGATTTCAGGGGACTACCTTAGACCATGCTAGGGGTGTTTGGTAATACAGAATATGTGAATCAAATGGCTTTTTAAAAATTGTGGTAAAATACAAATAACTTAAAATTTACCATCTTGACCATGTTTACGCATGCAGTTCAGTAGTGTTGTGTATAATATATTCACACTGTTGTGCAACCAATCTCCAGAACTCTTTGCATCTTGTAAAATCCAAATTCTGTACACATGAAACAACAACTCTTCACTCTCCCCTTCCCTCAGCCCTGGCACTTTCCAAATTACTTTCATAGTTACAAAAATTTTGAATTCCAAAACACATCTGGACCCAAGAATTTTGGATAAGGGATTCGGGACCTTAATTAGGGAAAGGGAATGGCTAACATTTGACAGAGCCACCACCTTTCGAGGAAATCCTGGAAGAGTCAGTTCTTCTGGTCTTACAGGGATCTGCCCACTACAGCACACTGCCTCCCGATACCTGGCGCCCACTTGTAAAAGACTGCAGAGTACCAAGAACAAACACCACTGGATTCTGACTCTAGCACATGCTAGAATGGGATGTTTGAAACACTCTCCTTCTTTTCTATCATTCCCTTGATCTCATTTTTTCTCAGGAAGTAGAAAGGCACACACTGGCAGCTAGTTGTGGCATCTACTTTTTACTTCCATCCCAGGGAGCATGATGTAGGATGCTTTTACAGTGAAAAAGCATTAAAACCTTCATATAGACTGAACTTGTGGGGAAAATGCTGATAGCCTGTTTAGAACTTGCTGGAGGCCATTGAAGTCTGGATGTATCCACTCGGCAGAACTCTCCAGGGATGTCCTGAGAAGCAGTAACTCTTACCCCAGTGCTCCCCAGCAGATCACAGCACAGAGCCCGTTTCTGAGTTGTGTTCTCTATAACTGAAATAAGACAGAGAAGTCTTGACACATTTCTGGTAATCTGTAAGTGGAAGGAAGACTCAGACTTATTAGAAAACCCGACAGTGGTCAAGCATCATTATTGGAATGTCTTCTGCACAGCACTCATCCTGTAAACATTCCGGGGAAATGTGGAGGCTACTCTCTGCAGGAGGCTTGTGTTTTCTTTCCCTATTTGTAAACATCAGGAATGAAAGTGGATGCTTTAAGGATTGGAAGCTCATGAACACAAAAATCCTGCAGAACATGAAACCCTCTAATGAACAGTTCCTGATAAATATAAAATAGCCTTAGTACTGGAACTTCCACTTTCGAGTTATCTAAAATATGCCAAGAATTATATGTTTTAAAAATAAATTACATTAATTTGGATGTCTTTATTATCATTGTTAGTATTTTTCGAAAGCTATAAAGAATCCTTCATTCTCAAAGAAAACAACACTAAACAGAAAACTTTTAATGTTGTGTGGCCCTGGAAAAATCAAACAAATGAAGAGTATCCAACATCGTCAATTAACATGAAACATTCCAAATTCGTAGTGAGCAGGATGCCACCGGGCACCAGAGGCTTGGGGCCAGCTGCAGAATAGGTTTTCTCTCCTTAGTGGCATCTCTGCCATCATTTCATGGCCCTTTCCAGACACTCGCTGACCTCTCCAGCAGCTTGAAGCTAAAGTGTACTTCCCTGATTAGGCCACTAAGTAGCCCAGACCTCAGGAAGAACAAGAAAATGGTTGTGGGGTGGGGCGTCAGTTGGGACCAAGACCAGGAATTGGTCTAGGAGCTAGACTAGAAGCCAGCAGTCTACCACCCACAAGCCAATTTCAGCCGGCCAGCTGTTTGTAGGCCTGAGAACCAAGAATGGACTTCACATTTTAAATGGCTACTTTTTAACTGATTATGTAAGTACCTACATGATACCCCCAATTTTGCCTCTCAGCCTGCAAAGCCTAAAAGAGAACTAAAACATTTACTATCTGGCCCATTAAAAAAAATTTGCTGATCCCTGGTCTAGACCATTGGTTCTCAAAGTGTGGTGTCCAGACCAGCCGTGCCAGCAGCACCTGGGAACGTGTGAGAAATGCATATCCCCAGGACCCACCTGGCTTACTGAACCGAAAGCTCGGGGTTGGAGCCCAGCATCAGTGTTTTAACTGGCCCTCTGGACAATTCTAAAGCACGCTGCAAACTTGAGAACCACTGATCTAGACTGTTTGTTAGCTCAATCATTCATCACTTTAGTCCACTCAGTTATCCTTAAAGAAAGATCTGGGGCAAACTCTGTAACCTCTCTGTGCCTGGGTCTCTTTAACAGGCTGTTGTGAGGGTTAAGAGCCAAAACTTGTGAAACATATTAAGAAAATGCTCAATGCATGTTAGCTGTTATGTCAAATTTATTATTGTTATTAAAAAACATTATATTAGGTGCAAGGTCAGTTAAAAATCAAGGGAACCTCCCAGAGACCTGAGATTTTAGCAAGAATATTAAAGTGCATGCAGGGTCCCTTGCAGCAACGTTCACCCGGGTGGAAGTCAGAAGTGCAGGTCTAGAAATTGGGTGCCCCAGAGGGCTACAGATCCCTCTACAGCCAGGGTGGCCGAGGGGGTCCTCCTGCAGCCAGGCTCTGGGGCGTTTCCCAAGCCCTGACCAGACAGCCAGCTGACCTTTCTGTCAGTGAAGCACCCACCCAGCCTGCTCCCCTCCTGTGGCTCCAGCGTCCCTCCTCTCAGGCCTCTGGGGTTTCATCCTTTGCAGCAGCTTCCCGCTTCCTCACTGTCCCTGAGCATGGGTGTGATGCTTTACTCATGAATCATCCAGGAAGTCAGGGTAATAAAAGTCACTGTGGATCTGGTTGTTGTAAGGAATTTAAAAAGCTACATATGTTTCCGTACAGTAAACTGGATGTGCAATATGTGTTAGCTATTGTTATTGTTATAATTTTTTAAATTTGTGATTGTTATTCAAAAAAATTGTGGTTAACTAACTCTCCAGCTGGTTAAAATCTAGAGAAGCTGCAAGTTCTCATGGTCGGCAGCAGAGACTGGTTGATATTCCCTTCCCTTCGGGGGCTTTGAGCCTCTTTCTTCTGAGGCTGTTATTCCTGGGGGCACGCTTTGCAGAGCTGTGTCCTCACCTCTGACCCAGGCAGCTTTTGTTCCGAAGCAGCAGGAGTGACAGGCGGACGGCCACTTCTCTTGAGAGACAGAGTGGGTATTTATCTCTGGTTGCTAACAGGAGAAGTAGGGAAACTTCCCTTAGTTAGAGAGTGGAGGAGAGAAAGGAGGAGCCCAGGGCCTCTCCACTCCCACTGATGGCTTGGTCACTGCTTTGGGGCTGCATCCCTCCCTGTCTGCTGCTTGGCACTTCCCCAGGCATCCTGAGGCTAAGAGCTTGTGTGTGTGTGTGGGGGGGGGGTAGCTGGGAAGTCTAGGCTTTGACATCAGGCAGGGTCTGGATGCGAGTCTTGGCACGGAACAGCTCTGTGACGTTGGGCAAGTTTCTGAATCTCTCTGAGCCTTATTGTCTTCATCTGTAAAATGCACATGGTACTTGCTCAGTTGTTCCTGTGTGAGCTGGAGGAGATTCAAGCACTCGGTAAGTGCCAACTTTACTATCAGGGCTGGTAGACCTTGAGTCTCACTGATAAATTTCCGTGGCTACATGGAATGATGGTTTATAAAGTGGAATATTCAGGAAAACTCCAGCTCACAAGGATGCTTTCAGCCAACTGCAAAGCCAACTGGACTTGCATAAAGCATGGCCACGTGGGCATTCCTTTGGAGTATAAGGACCCAGGGGTGCTACCGCCACTTGCACTGGCTGAGACCAATCCAGTCAAAATTGGTTGCCAGTTCCCTTCAGGTTAGCTGGGTGTCAGTATTTGAGGACCACCTAAGCTCCACGATGCGAGCAACATAACGGTGCCTCTTACTCAAGCCTCACAGCTATCCTATGAGTACACATTATTATTATGCTTATTTCACAGATGAGAAAACTGAGGCTTAGGGAAGTTAAGGGACTTGCCAAAGCTCACACTGTTAAAAGTAACAACAGTTTGTGTCACTATAGACCCTGTGTTCTGGACCACTGTGCTCAAGGACTTTTTCCCTATGACTGATTCACTTGAAGAAGTGACAGTAACAGTTTTAATCAAACTGGATTTCACTTTTAGACTTAAAAAATAATCATATATTTTTTACTGGGAAAATACAGAATACTATAATGAAGAAAGTAAAAATTACTCATGATCACACAACCAAATATAACCACTATTTGTGAATACTTTATTTATATCCTATAACATTGTATGATATGATACCATATAAGTTAATGTACTATTGAAGAAAATATAATACATGATGAAATACACAATTAGGGTGTGTAAACTCATTTTGCACAGATTATGTTGTGAATATTTTCCAAAGTTATAAAATACTATTTCAAAACATTTTTTATGAACTGCTTAAAACACACTATTGAATAAATCAAAATTTATTGACACATTCTCCTAGTGTTGGACATTTAGATTTTTTCCTCAAATTTTGTTATTATAAAACTCCGTTTGATTATTATTCTTATGCCACAAATTTTGCCCATGTTTTAAAATACTATCTTAGATTAGATTCCTAAGATGAATTTCTGGAAATATTTTCAAGAATTCTCAAAAAGGCGACACTAATTTTTATTCCCAATGCAACATATAAAAGTATCCATTTACCCTACTTTTACCAGGATTGAACAGTGTATATTTTTTAATCTTCTCTAATATTTTGTGCAAAATACACTATCTCATGAAAGCTCTATTGTTTCTGTGAATATGAATATGTACATTTGTAACCTAAGCTTCTGAAATATTTATAATTCTTCCTTAAGATTTATCTCTCCATGTTCTTTGCTTATTTTTTAGGATTATTAGCAATTTCTTTATACTTTATAAGAGTGCCTCACATATTAAGTATATAATACTTTTGCCATATTTGTGAAAAAATACTTTTTCTATTTTCATCTTTAATATTTTTTGATCCCTAGATAGTTTAGATTTTTTTCAGATGTTTTTCTTTGTGATTTCTTCTATTCCTTTTATGTTTACAAAGTCTTTTCCCATGCTAGTATCAGATAAATATTCACTTTTTTTTGTTGGTACTTTCTGTATTACATACAATTGGTTTTTTTTAAAAGCCAGGGTATCACTCCATCTCCCAGATTGGAGTGCAGTGGCAGGATTATAGCCCACTGCAGCCTTGAATTCCTGGGCTTAAACGGTTCTCCTGCCTCAGCCTCCTGAATAGCTGGGACTACAGGCACATGCCACTGTGCCTGGCGAATTTTTAATTTTTTTTTGTAGAGATGAGGGTCTCACTATGTTGCCCAGCTTGTCTCAAACTCCTGGCTTCAAGTCATCCTCCCACCTCGGCCTCCCAAAGTGCTGGAATTACAGGCTACAGCTGGATTTTGAATGAGAAGGGAGATGGTGAGTGTACGGCACGTGCATTGCTGCTCCTGGTGCCTGGGCAGACGTCACTGGTCTGCCACAGCACCCTGTTGTGCTCAGCCTGGATGCAGCCCTAGAATATTTCTCAAGGCAGCTCCGGCTCTAGCCACTACCAGCTGGTCAGAGCTGAAACATGAGATAATGCCTTTTTGCCATCTCTACCGAAGAACAACTTCTCTGGTATTGACAATAAGGATGACTAGTTTTAAAATCCTCCATATCCTATAAATCTTGTGTATTTTTAGGCCATTTGCAGTCTTGTTTATAATAACACATTTAGTCTAATAAGATGCAGTCTTAACATTTCTTAGTCAGAGTCACGAGCCATCTGCAGACCTCTGGCATCTTTCTAGTCAATAGCCTCTGCCTAGGACAGAGCATCTTATTTCTGCCATGAGTGCTGCTTTTTCTAACTGGCCTCACTTCCGGATCTCATTAGCATAGTCCCTGAGGAGGTGTTTGCACTTTTCTGCCTAGCTCACCTCCTAGGATTGAGCTGGAGCTGGAGTCCATGTCCCACTCCTGCTGGCTGTCTCACCTCATCATCACTCCTACCTTCTCTGCATTTGATAAAGACCACTCCTGAGCACATCTGCGTGAAGTTTAGGATTGCTCTGACAGAGGCAGCAGGAGAGGCTCCTATGCCGTGTATGTGGCCGCGGCCTTTGATACTCACTTTACTGTTGAGAAAAGCAAGGTAATAAGCAGGGGGGAAGCTGAAATTTATTAATTCACATATTAATAACAGTGATTAAAAATAAGTGTCATTTATTCTATGCACGACATTGAGCTAAATCCTCCACAAACATCATTTATTTAATACTCACAACACTTGAAACTATTTTAATATCCCTCTTTATAGATGAGAAAACTAAGGCAAGTCAGAGATCTTCCCAACAGTAGATAACCATGGAGCTGGGATTTGTATCCAGGTTTGTCTGACTCCTGAGAGAGTAACCCTTGTGCTGTCTCTACTACTGTAGAGACCTCTCCATCACTGAACAGCTTTAGGGAAATAATTGGGTAATTCTAGGTGAGCAAAGTTAAAGGACCATGCAAAGAGTTGCCTATCTTTCAGGGTCCAATTAGGAAATCTGTTAAAACCTATCAGTGGAGTTAATGACATCACACTAGTGTGGAAAACAGTAGGATAAAGTGTGATGAAACAGCGCGTGCTGTGTAATTTGGTGTCAAGGGACCTTTCTGTCTCTTGGACACTTGCTTCCTGTAGATCAATGGCGAGAAGCTGCCTTTGGAAGACCGCTGATTTTAGTATATTTTCCTGTCATTAAAAACAAAATCAATAAAATTATAGATCTTTATTCATCTCCTTAGAGACTAAGATAATGAATCAAAATTCTATAAGAGAAATAAAAACAGGAATTTAACTATGTATTTTAACCATATAAAGGAGTAAATACAACAAAAGGAGAAGATGCAGAGAAAGAGACTGAGGAAAAAGATTTTGTGGCCCCTCCTCCCTCCAACCTTTCCCTCCACCCTTCCGCTTCCAAAAAAGGATTAATCTTACTGCACTTGTGTGGTTAGGCACATGCACACACACACACAACACACACACACACACACACACACACACACACACACACAAAATGGACTTTGATAGCTCAGTGATGCCATCTTGTGGCCTTGTATAACGTTGTTACTTACACAGTGTCACAGATAGGCTGTTTTTGCAACTGTTGGCATAAATTGCGTATAATCCCATTTCACACAGAAAGATTCAGATCGATCCGTAATCCTTGCAAGGAGGGTCTCCTTTCTACACCTGGGTGGGTAGTGGAGGACTTCGTCAAAAGCCTCGGGGTAAGAAAGGAACCATCTAGTCCACAACTTCTGCGTGGAACTCCGGAACGGAACTTTTGCCCCTAAAGACGCTCTTAATTATTATTATATTTGGAAAAAGCTGGGTGCTTAATAAGTAATATTTGAAAAGCCACACACTCTGTATCAATGATTCATAATACACACACACTCAAATTGATTTCCAACCCTCTTGCTCTAACGCCTAAAATTGGGTGTTATCAATCTCACCCACTGCCAATGTCTCTTCCTTTATTTAGAGGGAAACTTTGGGAGACTTTGCCATTTGCCAACAAGTAGGGTTTACCTGACCTGTCAGTCGCCAGAATCCCAGACATTCATTTGGATGATGTCTCTGCTTCTTCAGAACGCTTCAGAGTACGATCCCATTGGGTCTCGTGTCTACCCTCTGCAGTCAGTGGGCTGGAAATTATTTTCCCATTAAACTCTTTGGGTGTTTTTATGTGTTACATCTTGTTAAAGCAAATCATAATGGGGACTAGGCTTGAAAATCCCTGCACAAAGCCAGTTAGGTCTTCAAAATAACCTTAACCCTTACCTAAATTGCAAACATAAAGGAAACTTAACTTGGGCTATTTCTTGTAAATGCCTGTATTAGAGAAAAACAGAATTCAAGCTCAATCAATCACAAGCAAGCAGCTAACTTATAATTGTATAACTGGGGACTTTTCAGTGGGATAGATCAAATAGGCAACTTCACAATTGTAACCAATCAAATATTTTCTTTGCATGACTTCCTCATTCACTCTATAAAAGCCTGTCCCTTACACTTCTTCAATGGAGCTCCTGAACCACATCTGGTTTGGAGATGGCCAATTCATGAATTGCTATTTGCTCAAACAAAGTCTTTCAGATTTTTATTTTGCCTCAGTTTACCTTTTTAACAGTCTGCATAATATAACATTTGGAAAGTTCCTACAAGTATAAAGAATATAAAATATAGGTACACTCTCATCATACAGAGCTAATATTATTAACATTTCATATTTAG
The DNA here is from genome assembly GCF_000956105.1 of Propithecus coquereli. Lineage (NCBI taxonomy): Eukaryota > Metazoa > Chordata > Mammalia > Primates > Indriidae > Propithecus > Propithecus coquereli. The sequence goes on from NW_012139858.1 coordinate 1,329,319, forward strand.
TGCACATCAGTTTTCCTATACATATTGTATATATGTATAAATATATCATGTACATATACACATATATGTATGCATTTATATTATGTATACACATACATATATGCATGCATATGTGTTATGTGCTAATTTGTAATGAGATACTTTATAAATGAGATCAACATAACTAAGAGGCTAAATGACTTGTGCAACCATCTCTGACTTCACTGGTTTGTCATCTGATTCTAGAAATCCTCTCTCCTGATGCCTATTCTAGTTGGCCTTTCTCTCTCTCGCATGCTATCAGAGCTCTCTACAGAGGCTGGCCTTCAGCCTGGGAGGATAACAGGTTTTGTGGAAGAGCCTGGTGGTAACCTGAGGCCTGAACCCCTAATCCAGGGACACTATCCCTCCATAGGGAGAGGTGAGGCTCAGGCCAAATGGCATTGGCAGAGAAGGCCCAGGGACAGGCTAATCCCACCAACAGCCCAGGCCCGGAGCTTACACCAAGAGGATGGTGAGGGCTTTGTGAGTCTACAGGCCATAACTCTGCAGAGGGGCAGGGGCAGAACTGAGTGTCTGACTCTGGCAGGAGGGGAGTCACTGCCACCATGGCCCCAGGTTTAAAGTCTCATCCCACATCCACTGTGCCCTGGAAGAAAACCAGCTCTTCTCCAGGCTTTCCTGAGAGTGTCCTTTTCACATTCAATGCTCTGACTCTGCTTACCCCTCTCCCTTTCCCGTGGATTGTTGGCTGTGATGTGTTATTTCAGTAAACATCCCAAGTGGAATAACTCCCTTCTGCCTCAGGGAATCCAGCAGCACACAGAGAGATTGGGCCTCTTTCTGGGGGAGGAGGGTCTCAGGGCTGCCCTGGGAGGGAGGCAGGATGCCACCCATACATTTCAGGGACACACCAGGTCTTTGAGCCAATTTTTGTTCAATGTATTTGTTCTTTTCCTTAGAAAATATGAAGGTTACAATCTTGGTGCTTTCACTCAATCTGCAGATACCTATCGAGTGCTTGCATTTGAGCTGCTGAAGGTAGAATGTGGGCATAACTGGCACCATCCCTCAGGGAGCCTATTATCTCCTCCAGGCAACTGGTAAATAATTATAAATAGAAAAAAATGCAAACCAATAAATATCAGGAACAAAAGTAGCAGGATGAAGTAACAGAGGACAAAGGAGATGATAGGATGGTCTGTAGGACTTTTAGGCTGAAAATGGAAAATCAACCAGAGCTGTCCATTCAAAATCCAGCAGAAAAGTCTGTTCCAGGGAATAGGATGTGTGCAGGCCTTGAGTACAAAGAGCTTGGCTTATTTGAGGATTGAAAGAAGGCCAGGGTGGCGATAACGGAGTGAGCTTGGGAGAGAGCCAGTAGCCCCCTCGCACCAGGCTAGGCTAACACTCAGGGCCTGCATTCATGGAAGCCCGTGGGAAGTCTGGAAGATGGAAATGCTGAAATGGAGACCTCAGGACAATCTGTACAGCTAATTCTTGATGTGCTTTGGATTTGATCTCTCTTCAAAGCAGAGCTGCCCAGAGTCAGAAAACAGCAATCTTAACTTCCTCCTTTAGAGAGGTGGCTGCAAAGCTCTGACATGCCTCCAAGGGGGAGAGGAAAAAAGGAGGAAAAGAGAAAAAAGCAGGCAAAAGCCTGACTGATCCTCTCTTGGATAACTGAGAGTTCACTCGGAAATGCAGGGACACGTACACACGCCTGTCACCCAGGCCAGACCTCGGTGGTAAGGCCTGACCCTGATACGGACGCAGAGGACGAGTGCAGCCCCAGTTCATCGCCTGCACCAACCCTGCCTTGCTATCCTGTTTGGTGGCCCTGTGCCCCGCCCCGTGGGCAGCAGCGTGGGGTGGAAACTGCAGCACCCCTCCAGGGCAGGCAGAGGAGAGAGGAATTTTGTGAGCGCCTCCTGGAGGTGGCACGCTGACGTGGCCAGAGACTTGGTTAGCCCTGGAGCTTCCTCTGGAGCCAGAAGGAGACAAACAGCAGCTGTCGAAGGTCCAAGCCAAGGAAATGCCTCATCTTAACAGGCAGATTTCTGGACCTGGCCTTCCAACAGGGTGAATTCATGTGGCTGCAGAGAGAGAAGGCATTTTCTAAACTCCAGGGCACCAAAAAAATATAAGGGATGATTCTTATTATGGTACCGTTAAATCAAATTAACTGTGGCCTGAGAAAGCCTCCCTGCTCACATACTTAAGTTCTTATGTATGAACCTAAATTGACATGCAAACAACTGAGAACCTAACCTAGGAGTCTGCTTCTGTGACAATAGCCGAGTCTCAGAGGGTCACAGCCCCCATACTTCAACCAGTCGCAGGCAGCCAACTGTTCCAACTCTGTTTAGATAAGGCAAACTCCCAGCTGTGGCCAATGCAGCTGTTTCTGAACGCATTCCTGTTTTCTGTACTTACTTTCTTTTTTTCTGTCCACAAATGTTATCCAACCACAGGGCAGCCCCAGAGTCTCTCTGAATCTGTTCTTGTTCTGGGGGCTGCCCCCCTTGCAAATCCTTTTTATTTTTCCTCAATTAAACTCCGCTAAATTGAAATTGTCTAAAGTTTTTTCTGTTAACAATACTAAAGATGAATTGATGGGTTTTGGTGGTGAGTCAACTGACCGGAAACTTGAAGGTCAGCCAGTGAATTTCTTTAGAAGCCCTCTGCCCCAGCCTCCTCAAATGAACCTACCATGGGAGTGAAATCAGCACACTCACCGAGTAAAGGGAGCTCCAAGGTTAGTCCCTGGACACTTCCCCTTCCAGCCAGATTGCTGCCTTTAAGGCCCACACAGATCTTTTCCGGTGACCACTGTACACCCAAGTCTTTTGGCCATTGCTGAAGCCATGTAGTGGAAGGTGACCTAGAACAGGACACAGGAGACCTGGGTTTTCAGCCTGGCCCTGGCACTAATGAGTTGTGTTGTCTGAGACAAGTGACTCAGCCTCTCTGGGCCTCTGATTTGTTTCCTCAGTTGTAAAGTAAAAGAGTTAGGGATGCACTTTCTAAGAAAGCGGTGACTTTTGAACTTGTGCATCAGAATGCCCTGGAGAGCTTATTAAAGCAGATTGCTGGGTGTTGTCCCCGCTTCAGTTTCTGGTTCAGTAGGTCTGTGTGGAGCGTAAGAATTTGTATTTCTAACAACTTCCCAGAGGATGCTGATGCTGCTGGTCCTGGGAGCCTACTTTGAGAACTATTCTCATAGCATCTTCAAGGTGAGTTGTAGCTGTGATTGCAGACGTCACAAAGCGAGGGCAGCCATTCACAGCTGCAGCTGTGCACCTGTTTCCTTGGGGGCTTCCAGCTGTGCCCAACTCCTCGTTCTGTTGTTGGCGCATGTGATCTACTTTCAGGCGTTTTCTCATGGTTTCTCTCAGACCCCTTTCCCCCCTCTCCTAGCTTGGAAAATTTACACACAGAGCTTTAAATGTTCCAGAGAATATTGTAAACTCTGGGATGGCAACAGTGTTTAGTATCATAAGTGGGAAAAGTTCTAGGTACTGCAAAATTTCACTCTTTGGGGCTGGCTGAAATGATCATGCAGGGAAGGAAGGGCTGGCTCTTGTACCAAATGCCTTCCCTTAATGTTTAACCTTAAACTATTAGAGAAAAAGAGAGTGTCTAGAGAGCTAGGACACCCAAAGAATGCACTGGGAAGAAATTTGGATTGGAATTAAAGTAGAGTGTTAAAGCTAGTGGGACTTTAGCATCTTCCAGCTCAGTGGTTTTTGAAAACTCAGTGTTTCTGTAGAACCACATAAGGAGCTGTTTCAGGGGCTGACAGTCAACTCCTCCAAAGACTGTGAGAAACACCTGTTGACCAAGGGTGCTAAGCTGGGAGGTTGTGCTGCAGTAAGGGAGAAATTAGCAGCAGGAGAGCCTTACTAGTACCACATAATGGGGAAGTCAGGGAAGGTGTTCACAGGGTTTCAGGGCCTGGGCTGTGTCATTTCAAGGCAGGTCTTACAAGGGGTAAGGGAGGAAACGGCTGGGATTGGGAAGAGTTTTTGGTATCCTAGCTTTGGGTGGTGGGCTTGGCAAGGCAAGAGTCTTGAAGTGCATGCTGATAAGCAAGCTGTTAGCCTTGATGACTACGCTGTTTCCAAGGTCCTCAGCCGTATCCTTCAGTAACAGGAGCATCCAGAACACACAGCTAGTGTATTCTTGTGTGGTCTTAGAACGGTTTGAGATGGGGCAGAAAAGTCGGTCTGTTTCCAGTATTATTTACCATAAAGAAATAAGGCAATTATGTTGGCTTCGGTTCTCAGGATGAAGGGGAGGGGTTGACTGTGTGGGTTCCCTGCCCCTCCTGACTTCCTTCTCAACTGGAGCTTCTCCGCATTTTCTCTTTTGGGTCTCTACATCAGATTTCGTTGAAAAAACTCTTCGTGTTTTAAAAAAGGCTTGAAATCCAGAACTATATAAAACTCTCTGTTTAGAAGAGAGAAAACTGAAGTCCAGGGGGTGATGCAACTTGCTTAGGGTAGCGCTGTTGGTCAACAGCAGAGGAGAGGACCCGGGAGCCTGGTGCATGCCCACTCCAGATCCGCCGTGTCCTGCCTCGGGGCAGTCAGGAAATGGATGCTAGGCAGAGCCACAAACCACCAGAACCTCGGTGGCTTTGCCCAGTAAAGATGTCTTTCTTCCTCACATCACATCGGAAGGGCCAGGCAGCTTTCCTCCACCTTCCATCTTTACTACCTGAAACATGTGGTCTCCAAAGTACTGTGGAGGTGGAGCGGGAGGGAAGAGGAACATCAGCTCTGAACGGCCCCAGCTTGGAAGACACGCGGCACGTCTGTGCACTGGCCATGAGCTCCAACCTGATGACGGGAGCAGGGGAGGCTGGGAAAGGTAGGGGGACACATGAAACATCTGGGAGCTCCAGCTACCTCTGCCTGCCCCAGGATATGGGGCTGCACACGCTGTTCCACCCTGTGCTGCTTTTATTCCCCAGTTCCTAGAGGAGAAAATTCAAGAGCAGAGAGAACAAGTGACTTACTTGGCCAGTGTCATGCAGGTGGTATCTGATGTGGCCAGTGCTTGTACTCAGATGTTCTGCTTTAAAATTAGGGTTTGTGTCTCTCCCTGGCCCTGTTAGAACATGTGGAGAACCGTGAGGCCAAGCCAGGTCGTTGGGAGGTGGAAGAGAGCCATGCACATTTGTAAGTGGAGGGACAGAAGCAGATGGGCAAGGAGAAATTATCCTCGTTGTAGGAGGTTGAAAGGAAGACTGAGAAGATCTCAGAGAGATAAATTGGATTAAAATGTTAGCAGTGAGAAAGATATGGGATCATTTCTCTTCCTCTTACACAAAAGGGAGAACAAGTGAGTAGTTTATAGACAGAGACTGTAAGAATAAATGGAGTTCGGCTCCCAAAGCCTGTGATGACAAATGACAGTAAAATGGGAGGGGAGGCACCTGCCAACGCTGAGGGCACAGGGAAAGTGCAAGGCATTTGGGGGTCTGGGCATGCTGGACAGGGGAGGCCGAGCTTCCCAAGCTCGCCACGTGGCTGCAGCACTGTCCTGCCTCGACTCCTGGACTCCGCACTGCCTTGGTCACCTTGCCCTTCCTCAACACCACTCGCCCTGCGTCCCTCAGGCTTCCCCATCTTGCTCCTGCGGCTGTGTGTCAGGCACTTCCCCTTTGCTCACAGCCTGCGCTGCCCCAGTGTGGTCCAGTTTGCTGTTCCAATTTTGTCAGACCCCAGCGGTCGCTGCCTGGACCCCCTTCCTGATGTTGGGTTGTGGTGTAAACATCGCCTTGCTAGCGAACCCCCCGCTACCTGCCTTTGACTCACCTGCCTGGAGATTTATTGAATTCCTCTCTGCTCCCTTGGCTTCTTGGTAGAACAGCTGTCCCCTGTATAGTCTTTTCACCCTTCCAGCTTATGGCAATCCTCATATTCACAGAGCCAAACTGTGCTTAAAGGAATCAATCTCATTTTGTTATTTGGTCTTAGGAAAAATTAGGAAGATTGTTCTTCTTAGGACGGTCATTCAGGCTGCTTAGGTTCACATCCCAGCTCCACCTCTAACCAACTCTAAGACTTTAGACAGATTACCTAATCTCTCCGTGCCTCACATTCATCTGTGAAATGGGCATATTCATAGTGTTTACCTTATAGGATGATTCTGAGCATTAAAATGAGTTAATATACGTAAAATAACTTAGAACAATAGTAACACTAATATAACTATCTACCATCATCATCACTGTTGTTAAGTACATTAATAACACGATATAGCGTCAGTAGTAATAATGGTTTTACTATTTGTCTGTTGGAAAGATCTAAATCACTGCATTGCTTTATTATGAGAACAAATAATTACTGGCAGACCTCATGTTCTTTCAATTATAATAGCATTTCTTTAGGTTAAAATATAAAAATGTATTATCTGAGTTTGATGGAAACGTGGTTGCAGTGTTAGTCACATTGCAGTTCCATACTCTTTCCAAGAGAAATATTGCAGCCAGAGAGGCGCTTTTATCTCAAGTTCTAAAGGAAAGTTTTATTGAAGCCAGGATGAGGGAGAAATCTTGGCACACTGCCATCAGAATGAGAGGGAAAGTCTTCACATACTGATCCTGCTTCTTGTTTATATAAAGAAATCTCAAGCTGAGATCATTGTCAGCAGAGACAACGGCATTTGGTGTTAGCCCTTTGGAGGCTCAGAAGACCATTGGAAGAAAGCCAGGCTAATTTATGGAAGATGCCAGGTTGAGCTGCCGAGTTGCACTCTCAGCAAAGCCTTCTCCTTGTAAACAAACAAAGGAAGAAGCAGGTGGTGAAGGGAGAGGCTATGAAACAGACCCAAAAAGCTGAGATAAATCCAACTCCAACTCAGGATGCAGGATTGAAATATTTACTCTGGCATTGGCAGGAATGGCTTGGGGTGAATGCTTGCTCTGTCATCTCAGAAATATCTTCTCTCCTGGCCACTTCACAGTGGAATAATTCACTATACACTCATTTGTGCCTGACTTTTTTCCTCTCACATTACGTTGGGAGATTCATCCATAATGTTGGATGTAGTTGCAGATCATTCTTTGCTATATAGAATTCCATTGTGTGAGTATTTCACAATTTATTTTTCCATTCTACTATTGATGGGCATTGGGTAGTTTCCACTTGAGCTATATGACTATTGTTGCTATCAGTGTTCTAGTGCATGTCTTTTGGCAATCAAACACGTGCTTTTTTAGAATACCCACTCACACACACACCCAGCTCTAGGAGTGGAACTGCTGGGTGTACAGTATGTATATGTTCAGCTTTCGTTGAAACTACCAGCTTCGCAAAATTGTTGTACCAATTTCCACTGTCACCAGCAGAGTATGGGGTTCCAGCTACTCTTCATTCAACTTTTGCCTCCCTTGACTCTAGTACCAGGATGACAGATTGTATATGGAATAAGCACACAACATAACAGGGAACATACAATCCCACTTCAAATAGACGACTTAACATTTTCAAAGCAGCGCTAATACTCTTGCTACTCACCTCACCTGCTCTCTGTCTGGCTGAAGAGATTTATCTCATTCTTTTTCCTTGAGCCAGCAAGTCCTTATTGATATAAACACAGATCAAATTCTTGGTTCTGGTTTTCCTATGTTC
>NW_012139858.1:1337825-1338918 GCF_000956105.1 Propithecus coquereli
TTTGCAGGATGAACCCCCTTAAGATTCTTAGAAGCCGATAGTGCTATGAAATCACTGCACTCAATAGATACTCACTGGACGGCTGAGCTACCTGACTGTCTTGTTGCTCTCTGGTCAGAAGGTCAAGTTAATCACATACTATTTTTCAGCTAAATTTCTAGAAATGAAATCGCTAGGTCAAAGGGTAGGTACATGTAAACATTTTATAGATATCGTCAAATTGTGGTCCAAAAAGGTTGCATCACTTTTCACCCAACCCAGAGTGTTTGAAAGTGCCTGTCCTGCTCATCCCCTCTTCTAAAACCGCCCACAATAAACAAAGTCCCCTGGCTTCCCTCCACAGCCCTCTCTTCACAACTGCTCTCTACGTTTCTTTAGCATCTGTCCTTTTCTTCTCTGTTGCATACTTTATATATTTTTGAAGCTTATCAATTTATCTATCTACCCCAGCCACCCACCCAACCTAACTACCTTCCTACCAGAGAATTAAAACCTAAGTGGATCGTTAAGCTCTCAGAACTCCAATTTCTTCAGTGACAAAATGGGCACAATTATACCCATGTAATAGCACAGAAGAACAAAAACCTGAACAGAGACTTTAATTATTAATACTTTTGTCACTCCCTGATGCTTACATAGTACACCACAAGTGTAGAATACAATAAGGATTTTGCTGACTGACTCCATCTCCGGTGTTCAAGCCAATTACAAGTCAAGTTCCTAGGCAAGTGCGTGCAGTATTTTCAGGTGTCCTTCAGTGGGAAGTACACTGCTGCATTGGACGAAATGGTCTTTACCCATCGCTTTGTGAGTCATAGAGTAAGGGAGGCCTCCAAAAAGTGTGTCATTTACGTGTGGGCATTCCTCTAGTTCTAGTAGTAAGTACCATCAATCCTTTACAACAATTTCCTAAATTCTTCTCAGAAGCTGTGTGATCTGGACAAAGGAGATTTGTTTTATATGATCTCCTACAAAATCTACTACAATCTATATGGAGCTAGATGGTCTTTAACGTTCCCTCTCTTACTACAATCTGTAAGTCTGTGGTCCAAGTTAGAATATACTGTATTCATAAATATTATTTATCAATATT
>NW_012139858.1:1350898-1353074 GCF_000956105.1 Propithecus coquereli
ACCTAACAGATTTGGTAAATCTGGGTGGATTATATACTGCACTCTTAATAGTCACTTAAGAAAATGTAAAAGCTAAGGTTCAGTTTCTTCGAGGTGTTTGAATTTAGACAAGATTTAAATATATGACCTTGCAGGTGGATTATAGTAGCTATATTAAAAATAGCTAAACTTTTCTGGTTGCTATTGGACTTTGTAGTAAGTACTCCATATAATTTATTTAATTCTCACTGTGACTGTGACGTGTAAATACTGCCACCGGTTTTATAGATGATGCAGCTGAGATACAGACATTTGGTAATTAGCCCAGGGTCACATAGTAACTGACAGAGATTTTCTGATCATATCTTTGGTTTCAGGGTTGATCTTCCTTGTGCTCTTGGTCCTTTTACTATATGATCTCTAATTTGTTTAATTTTTATCCCAAGTTCTAGAATAAATTGCTTATGAAGTATTATTTCTTAGAATAAACATCAGTTTTGGCTGGTTTGCCAAGAAAAACTTAAAAGGGCAAATCATGTCTTCTGAGGAGGATTAAAGGTCCTATATTATAAATTCAATAAATCACTTCAGGCATTACAAATAGACCTTAGCACTGTGAATAATGTGAACCTTCATTTTAGCCGATTAAGTGTATCTTGTACTCAGCCACAAGTCAAAAGGTATTTCATACCCAAAAGTCTGCATATGGGCTGGAATAAAAATAGGAGGGAATCTTAATGTTTAATGGCCATTTGATCCCCTTAATACCTGTGCCTTGGCCTCACTTGTGGCTTGATTTGAAATCTGAAATTACTAGAAAGAGTTGCAGCTGACTTTTATTAAAGTATGCCAGCCAGCTTACTGGCATCCAAGAGATACCCTTTAACATTAGTTGCCTTGGGCAGCCATGGGCATTCCAAGAATGTTACCATTGCTCAGAAGATACTTGGAACTTGTTTAAATAGCTTTTAGAAACAACTTTATGAGCACTGACAGAAACAACCCTATTCAATTTGCCTTTATTTCCCACCCTTGAGATGAATCTTGGCTATGTCCAAGAATTACCTTTTTCTCAATGGATGGAGATTTGCCACCGTTCTGTGCACTCTATTGCAAACAAGGCATTTCCAAATAATATGTGCAGTAGTATTTAGAATAAGTAAATGGCTGCTGAGGTGAGTACTTTGAAAACATTATCACTGCTTATTCAACATGTGAAGCAAGGGAGAGACAATCCCCACCCACGAGGAGCCAGCATTTCAGCAAGGAGATGTGTAAGTGGATAGTAAAATATTACTAAAACCTTAAGAGATGTACATACTATAATTATCCATCTCAATTCAAATATGATAACTACTAGACCAAGTATGATATTTGAGGGGTGCAGGAAGGAGTAATGGGGAAACAAGAGCTTATTTGATTTTGAGTTTGTTTCCTCAGCTTGTAGGAGATAAACGTGTATTGTACTCCTACTATATCCTAGTCATTGTGCTGGTCCGAGGTTTCTCTTCCTTTTGTTTTTGGTAGGTTGGGGACCTGAAGCCTCTGAAATATTGTGGACTTTCTCAGTGGACAGTGTTGGTGACTGTGCTGTACCTATTGTTTTTTAAAAAATCACAATTGGTCCTCTGTATGCACCAGATGTTCTAAAATAGTGCTGTCCAGTATAAACATAATGCAAGTCACTATATGTAACTTTGTATCTTCTAGTAACCATATTGCGAAAGGTAATGTGTAAAGAAGTTACTTTTACTGTTTTTATTTAACCCAGTAAATATTTCAACACGTAATCGATATGAAAATTATTAGGAAGATATTTAAATTTTTTTCACACTGAGTTTTTAAAATCTGGTGTGTATTTTACATTTACTATACATCCGAAGTTAAACAAGGCACATTCCAGATGCGCAATAACCACAAGTGGCTAGTGGCTACCTACCATATTGGACAGTGCAGCTCTAGAACAATGTGAAGGAGATTGATTAAAGTGGTAGGATGCAAATGGGGATGAGTTTTCAGAGTTCACCTGTTTGCATGCGTGGGCACATCTTATCTGCTCACCTGCACTACCAAGAACCAAATAAGCCTCATTCTTTTAAATTGTGCATCAAAGCTGCGGCTTAGCATGTCCAAGCTTACAAAACCATCATCTTTCTCCTCCCCTTCTTTTGAGGATAAAGGAATATGCTCCTATCAA
>NW_012139858.1:1353124-1354789 GCF_000956105.1 Propithecus coquereli
GTACATTTATCTTCTGGAAGGACATTACTTGTGTCTCTTTGACATAATTCTGTTCTTTAAGGGAGTGACAGTGGGAAGCTGCCTGAGGAGTGCAGTGCACTTGGAAGGGCTCCAAAGACTGCTTGTGCAGCACAGCCCCCAGGCCTGAGACCTCGCTGGGCCAGCTGCAACCTGGCAGGGGCTTTCATTTAGAATTTCCTGAGCCGTTTGTGGATCCAAAATATTTCCAAGTACTAATAGAAAAGGAAGCAAAAACAGAAAGTCAGCTGTAAAAATTGTATGGTATCTAGCAACTAGGCCAGGTCACCAAAGGTTGCCACCTCTGGGAGGAATCAGTAACAAAGTGCCTTGGAAAGCTCCGTGTTAATTTGGATGGGGAGGTTGGGGTGGAGCTGGAAGGGGAGAAGGGGCAGGATTCTGGGAATAAACTGAGTGGGGCCAGTCCCTTGCTCTCCAGGCTGTGATTTGGGTGGGAAGGACATTGTCTGGGTGCTGAGCTGGTGACAAAGCCAGTCCAGGGGGGCATTACGTGGCATTTGAAAATGGTGGGGGTGAAAGTTGTTATTGGAATCTTCAGTGCAAGAGTGAAGAGGCAGAAATGACACATCATTTCCAGTGTGCTCTCTTTCCTGCCATCCCTCCACTGTGTCTCATCTGGCCCTGCCTATCTGTTCAAAGTAGTCTGCGGGACCACTTGTCCCACATTCACCATGTCCCAACCAAGCTTCTTTCTGATAGTTTTTGGTACCCATTAAGTTTTTTCCTGCCACAAAACTTCCACACTTGCTCTTTTCCATGTCTGGATTATTCTCTCTGTGTGTTTGCAATGGGTTTCTCATCATCGAGGTCTCAGCTTAAATGGCACTCCCTCAGAGTGATTTTTCCTGATCACCCTATCTAAAATGCATTCTTCCCCTACACCACTGTTTATTCAAGCAGGCTGTTTGTGTCTTCCATAGTGCATAACACAACCTGTAATTTTTGATGGGTTTGATTGTTTCACCTGCTTGTGGTGGGTCTTCACCATTAGATTCTAAGCTCCATGAGGGCAGGCTCCATGTCATTATTGCTCACTGCTGTCTCCTTAGTTTCTAGTATAGTGACTAGCTCACAATAGATGCTTAATAAATAATTGCTTCAAAGGGAGAGGGTGGGAGGAAGACGTGGCAATTTGGGATTAGAAAATGGAGGCATGGTTAAGCCACTAAGTTGTTCTTGTTTCAAGTAGATCATCATATTCTGATACCTAGATGAGCCTTCCCTGTGGTATTAGTTTAGCTGGTGGTGAATTTTATTATAGTTTCATTTCCTTTGGTGCCTACAGAGCTAGCTCTCATTGACATTGTAGCTCCGTTCTTCAGGATGGTTTTGGTGTGGTCAGCTCTTTACCTCATGACCTTTCCAGGGTTTTAATTTTAGTGTCGTTCATGATTCTATTATTTGAAATTCAACAACACCACTGAAGTTTGTGTTCTGGACAATGGAAGCCAATACACGGGCATCTTTTAGGTTGGTGAAAAGGACCCAGATACCTAGAATGGAGAATTTGTTGGGTTTGGCAATCTCGTTCCATGTTCTTGGTGTTTGTTGTGCTCTTGGCTAAAGAATGACTAGACACACCAAAGTAAAGCAAGCGTGAGGTGACATTTATTGTGGGGGAGCAAG
>NW_012139858.1:1361854-1363729 GCF_000956105.1 Propithecus coquereli
ATATATTACAATGTAATACTAATAGAAATAAAGTGCACAATAAATGTAATGCATTTGAATCATCCTGATACCATCCTCCCACAGCCCTGGTCCATGGAAAAATTGTCTTCTGTGAAACCAGTCCCTGGTGCCAAAACAGCTGGAGACCACGGGCTTAAGGGACTTTTCTAGTGCCAAAGGGCTGGGATTAGAATCCAGTACACTTGCTTTGTGTGGATTGCCCATTCTGCTACATTTTTTTTCATGTTTGTTTTATTTTTATATATTATTTTCATGGTAGATTGATTGTATTATGATTCCAAATTTTTTTTTAAGATACAAAAAATAAAAAAATTTATTTTATCTTCTCAGAAGGACAGAGAAAATGAGAGCATGAAAGAGAGAGTGAGAAAGGAGAGGGGGGTAAATGATTCCAAATTTTTATCACATACTACATCCATACCTTTCTCTATGTGACCCTGCAGTTCCACTCACTTACTCATAACTCTAAATATATCTTTGTGTGGAGTTCTGACTTTTAGAACCATGGTAATTCAAAAAAGTAAATAAAGAACCCAAATCAACCAGGATGAAAGAGAGTCAAAAGGGATTATAAGCAGTAGCAAAATAACCTAATTGTATTATAAACAAATAAGATAACCACAGTGAAGTGGGTGGGGAAGAAAAGAACTTACCTAACTAACTTTAGAAAACAATGTTTTAACTATGTTGTTAGGCTAAAGACAAAAAAAGGTACATAAATACTGTACTCTAGTTAATAAATTTATTTTTCACAGGGGTATCAGTTAGCAATTCTGAAACTATATGTATTGGAGAACTGAGAAAATAAGTAAACATGTTGTAGATAACAAGAATCAGATTTCTCAATGGCAGAGAAAAGAGTAACAAAGAAAGGAGGAAAACTAAAACAAACCCTATGGAAATGTGTTAGAATCAGAAGTATCAGAATTAATTCATGTTTTTGAGAGATAGATGCATTGATAGATAGCTAGAGAGAGATAAATTGATATAGATGTATATATACCTGTGTGTGCATACATACATTTCCAAGCTATCTCTGCTGAGAGACCCTCAAAGCAATGATACTGCAGTAACGATGAGCACATCTAAGGTCCAGATCTTGGTTTCTAATACCGTTCTCAAATAAAAAGAACCAGCATTTGTTGAAGAAGTGATTGATTCCAGGGCTGGGCAGGGGATATAAAACATGAACCTAGGATATCTTACGGTGTCAGAAAGTAAGCGTTCAGAAGTGTTGGACACGGTGAAATTACACATAGCCAGCTTGAGGGAGCTCCCAGTGGCCAAAGCTGAGACAATTTAAGCAAAAAATAAATGATGATAATATTGGATTATAATGCGTAGAATAAAATAAATTTTCATGAGTCCATATTGTTATAAATAAAACATTTTGAAAATACCGGTGAAGGGACAGCTCTTCCTTACGATAGAATTCCAATTAATAAATATAGATGGAATGGTGGAAATAGAAAGTCACCATTTGACAAAGCAATAATTGCTGAACATAAGAATCACTAGTGTTTGTTAACATTTGTGAATAAAAGTATGATGAGAAACAGGGTCTTTTTATAATTTTAAAGTATCTTCCCATAAAATATTTATTAATTACAAAGGGATAAATAGTAACTTTACGGTAGAGAAATCTAGCAGATATCACCTTAATCAAATGATAAAAGACTGGGAGTTAATGAGGTGTGACTGGAAGAGCATTCCAGCAGAACTAATAGCATATAAAGAGGTTCGATTGTGCCACACAAATTTCAGGATTGTTTTTTCTATTTTGTGAAAAATGTCATTGGTATTTTGATCAGAATTGCATTGAATCTGTAGATTGATTTGGGTGTTATGGTCATT
>NW_012139858.1:1363779-1365245 GCF_000956105.1 Propithecus coquereli
CTTTGTGGATCAATTAAAGCAAGTAAATAGACAGAATATTGTGACTTATTTTTGTATTAGTCTCATTATTTTTTGTTTATTTTTACCTTCTCCTTATGTTTCTTTTTTTCTTGTTGTCTTCTCATTTAAGTTATCTGGCCATAGTATCTATATTTGGGAGCCACATTAATTGTTTTGTGAAATAAATCAGGCTATATATTAAATATAAATCAAACTCCCAGACTGGGTCCATTTCCAAATTTCTGTTTGTGATGTCTTGCACTTTTGAGGATCGAAAGTGCTTTAGCACCAGCAAGAAAAGTTGTTCCAGCTTGAAATCTGTATTTTAAAAAGCTCTTGTTAAAACTTTTGAGAACTAGTGAGGACATTAGTTTATATGTTGGTGGTTTAATTGTTCTGTTTTTGCTTCCTAGAACTTTATTTCCTCAGCAATGAGCTAATAACACTCACTGTTGTTGCTGACTGGACACATCTGCATATAATAAATCTTGATAAAACAATATGTGCTGAGGAGTGTAAGTATAGTTCTCTGATTGGCACTTTTGATAATACTGATTGTTCCCTTTGTTGTATTTCACATTACGAATCAAACTTCTTAGAATTTGATTCATAATGTGAAAAATTATGATTGGCAAAATCTCCTTAGTTTCAGAAACATCAATTCAGAGCCTTAAGGCCTTAGATTATGGGCTTTCCACAGTTACATATCTAGTGTGGAATTTAGAGTATTTGGCTTGTATTTGTTGAAATCAAAATGCAAATCCTACCAAGTCCCAAATTTATTTTAAAATGTGGCCAGGCTACATGGAGTCTAGCCAAATCCCATGTTCTGCCACGAAGTGAATTGCCGTTGGGTCCAGGCCATGACCCAGTCAGTGGTTCACTGGCAATTTTGCAGGTCCCCACACCAGATGTTGGGTTGAGGAAGCCAAGGTCTCAGTGTCTAGTAGGAGAACATTGCATGAACTTATCTCAAATAGCTTCACTTCTTTGTACAAGCGGGGCTCAAGAGGCTGAAGAGCTGTGAGGTTTGAGTTGAGAGGCCAAACTAGTTCATCTTTGCCAGTTTATCATGTAGATAATCGCAGCTTCTCACCTAGTGGTGAGAAGTGGTGGTGTTGGACTTGGCCTTGTGGTGTTGGACTTGGTGGTGTTGGATTTGGCCTTGTCTCCATCCTTTACCTTGTCAAACCTCGCCCACTCTCTTCCCCACCTCGGTCACCCCTAAAACCTATAGTAACTGCTTTACTCACACTCACTCTCAACTGAATCCATGCAGATTACTGCTACAAACTCATGCACCCCCGAGAGAGATAAACCTACTGCAAAGATGAGGTTTTATGACTTTCTTCTTACAACCTGCTTCCCCTCCTCTCTCTGCAGTTCTTTCCCATGTCCAAGCTTTTATTACTTGTCTATATTTGAAGTCTACCTCTGAAGAGCATTTGAAAACTTTTTACCTCTCA
>NW_012139858.1:1366550-1368382 GCF_000956105.1 Propithecus coquereli
TTGCTCTTTTCCATGTCTGGATTATTCTCTCTGTGTGTTTGCAATGGGTTTCTCATCATCGAGGTCTCAGCTTAAATGGCACTCCCTCAGAGTGATTTTTCCTGATCACCCTATCTAAAATGCATTCTTCCCCTACACCACTGTTTATTCAAGCAGGCTGTTTGTGTCTTCCATAGTACATAACACAACCTGTAATTTTTGATGGGTTTGATTGTTTCACCTCCTTGTGGTGGGTCTTCACCATTAGATTCTAAGCTCCATGAGGGCAGGCTCCATGTCATTATTGCTCACTGCTGTCTCCTTAGTTTCTAGTACAGTGACTAGCTCACAATAGATGCTTAATAAATAATTGCTTCAAAGGGAGAGGGTGGGAGGAAGACGTGGCAATTTGGGATTAGAAAATGGAGGCATGGTTAAGCCACTAAGTTGTTCTTGTTTCAAGTAGATCATCATATTCTGATACCTAGATGAGCCTTCCCTGCGGTATTAATTTAGCTGGCGGTGAATTTTATTATAGTTTAATTTCCTCTGGTGCCTACAGAGCTAGCTCTCATTGGCATTGTAGCTCCGTTCTTCAGGATGGTTTTGGTGTGGTCAGCTCTTTACCTCATGACCTTTCCAGGGTTTTAATTTTAGTGTCGTTCATGATTCTATTATTTGAAATTCAACAACACCACTGAAGTTTGTGTTCTGGACAATGGAAGCCAATACACAGGCATCTTTTAGGTTGGTGAAAAGGACCCAGATACCTAGAATGGAGAATTTGTTGGGTTTGGCAATCTCGTTCCATGTTCTTGGTGTTTGTTGTGCTCTTGGCTAAAGAATGACTAGACACACCAAAGTAAAGCAAGCGTGAGGTGACATTTATTGTGGGGGAGCAAGATAAGATTATAGAGCAAGAGCAAGATATAGGTTTACAGAGCAAGATACATAAACCACAGATGATGACTGGACCCCTTGTCACAGCAAAAGAGAGTTTGGTTATGGTCTGGGTCTTGTTTTATAGTGTCCAGATAGGGACCTCCCTGTGGTTCAGATGTCACTGTGGAACCACTTTGATGGCCAGTTGGGAGTTATATGACCTGATTCTTACTGCACATGTGGATCTACTATGAGGCTCTCTGTAATCCCATTTGGGGGCCTGGTGAACCACAGCATAGATTTAAGCTAATGACATTATAATTAGCCTTATGTTGTCCTAAGTCATCTTCCTTCCTTCTATTGTACCTATACCGCTTGTCGCTTGGGCTAGAGAGTCCTCTGCATTCTTTTGCAGTTGAGTGCACTAAGTTCTGATTGGTAGACTGGTAGGGTGTTCCCTCCTCCCCCAGGTATGGCAGTCACTTGGGACAGGATTAAGGTGGGGCAGCACCAAGACAGGGGCCCGGGGCCCACCCATGTACTTCTTCCCAGGTACAGCAATTACTTGAGGCTATACCCTTTTGTCCCTAGGAGACCCAGAATCTCTTGCTATCCACCTAACAGATTTGGTAAATCTGGGTGGATTATATACTGCACTCTTAATAGTCACTTAAGAAAATGTAAAAGCTAAGGTTCAGTTTCTTCGAGGTGTTTGAATTTAGACAAGATTTAAATATATGACCTTGCAGGTGGATTATAGTAGCTATATTAAAAATAGCTAAACTTTTCTGGTTGCTATTGGACTTTGTAGTAAGTACTCCATATAATTTATTTAATTCTCACTGTGACTGTGACGTGTAAATACTGCCACCGGTTTTATAGATGATGCAGCTGAGATACAGACATTTGGTAATTAGCCCAGGGTCACATAGTAACTGACAGAGATTTTCTGATCATATCTTTGGTTTCAG
>NW_012139858.1:1368432-1369506 GCF_000956105.1 Propithecus coquereli
TGTCAGAATTGTGTAAGCTGGGTCAGTTGAGATGTCTATGGTGTTGGCTATTGTTTCTGCTGTTAATCATCAGTCTTCTTCAAATAGCCACAAACGATATTAATTTTTTCCTTGCAAATGATGTCAATAGCCTTCTGCTGCAGGCTTCATCTTCAACGTCATCTAGTCCCTTCTTAAAATAAGTCATTCATTTGTAAACTGATTTCTTTGGGACATTGTCTTTGTAAACTTTTTGTGAAACACTAATGATTTCACCATTCTTCCATCTAGGCTTCTCCAAAAATTTGATGTTTGTTCTTGCTTGAATTTTAGCAAAATTCATGTTGCTCTGATAGGGGCTCTTTTCAAACTCATGTTTTATCCTTCTGAGTGCCTCAAACTAGATCCTGTTCAGGCATGTTATAACAAGTTTATTTTGGTTTGTAAGTTACCTAGTCTATTTTGTTACAGCAGCATGAATGGATGAAGACACCACTATTGTTCTTCGTGTAGTCTCAAGCATTCATCTGATTTACGACTTTTAACCATCTACCTAATTTCTATTCCACAGTGAAAACTGGCAGATAGTATTTAAGAACAACCTGTCACACACACAGAAACACTATGACAGCCTAATAAAGTTCGTGAACACAAATAACACAACCTATCACAGCCATACACATCTCTTTTACACGTATACATACAAGTAGCTTGCAGCCTCAGTTCTACAACTGGATCAAATGCAAATATAGACCCAGATAAATGCACAGATTTGCTTCAAATAAATAAAGCAACCAACAAACTCCTGCCTGTAATTAAAAAACAAAATTAACTCCACAAATTAACAGGCCCTGAGAATAATTTCTCACTCTAAATTTTTTTATTGATGCATAATAATTGCATATATTTATGGGGTACCTGTGATATTTTGATACATCAATAGAATATGTAATGATAAAATTAAGGTATTTAGGATATCCATCATATCAAACACTTACCATTTCTTTGTATTGGGAACATTTCAAAACTACTTTTTTGGCTATTTTGAAATATACAATAAATTATTGTTAACTATAGTCATGCTACTGTGCTATC
>NW_012139858.1:1369556-1370706 GCF_000956105.1 Propithecus coquereli
CCAAGCTCTCTCAGGCTTCTTTTTATAAGGGCACTAATCCCATTCATGAGGGCTCTGCCTTCATGACCTAGTAACCTCCCTCTGGGGGTGAGGTGACTAGGTCATACTCCATTTCCCAACACCACTGCATTGGAGATTAAGTTTCAGCATATGAATTTTAGGGCAACACAAACATTCTGATCATAGCATCTTACCTACTGGACAAAAATCATTTATAGTTTATCAGTTTTCTACAAAGTAACATATGCCTTTATAGAGATGTAAAATGCCTGGGCTCTTATCAATGGTAAATAGTAAGTCAAACAAAGTTATATTCCGTAGCCTAGAGAGTCAGATGCATCTTGGGGGGGCTTGTTAGACAACTCCCTGGCATGACAACAAAGGTTATATAGTCATCTTTTTGCCTTTCTTCTATGTTTTGGATAAATATTTTAGTAGTCCCTTGTGTGATCATAGTCTTCTAAGATTATTTTTGATCACAAAGGATGGTTTCGTTGTGTTTTGTGTTCTTTTAATGATTAATTTACAGAGGAGCAGCATATAAAACACACAACACCCTCCTTGTTGTACAGTCAGTAAATATACAGCCAGGAGAAGCCAAGCAACTGCAAAAGCCAGAGAATTAACTTTGATCTGAAGAGTTTGTAAAGAATCTGAGATTGTATCTCAATAACTTACATCAGTCCAGAGATTTCTCCTTCCAAAGATGTGTTTGTTTTAATCACTTATATATGCTTATTTTTTGTAATGCTAGAGAAACACAATTAAGAAATTCATCTCCAGCCAGGGTTCACCAACAATGCCTACAACTGCATGTGAATTCTTCTCTTCTTGAGGTGCCCCCAAGTTGCTAGAGTTTGGAGACTGCTAGAAAGTGATTCTTCTTACTGCCTGTAAGCAATAGAATAGACACATACTGACTTTTCAGCATGGCTTTGTAGATATTAGTTCCACATGTGAACCTCACACTTTATTCCATAATAGTAGGCTCATCATACTGGATAAAATGAGATTTAATTCAATTATTACACTCCACATATGGCCTAAGTTTAGTAATCAATTTGTTCAGTTATATCTCTGTAAAAAAGAGGACAGATTCTTAATAAATCTGTGCAAATAACTCTCTTGCCATGCAAAGTAAGGAGACTCA
>NW_012139858.1:1370756-1371669 GCF_000956105.1 Propithecus coquereli
GTATCCATCAACAGATGAATGGGTAAAGAAATGGTGTATTTACACAGTGGAATGCTATTCAGCCATAAAAAAGAATGAAATCCTGTTATTTGCAGCAACATGGGTGGAACTGGAGGTCATTATGTTAAGTGAAATAAGCTGGGCATAGAAAGACAAATGTTGCATGTACTTACTTATATATGGGAACTAAAAAAAATTGATCTCATGGAGGTAGAGGGTAGAATGATAATTACCAGAGGCTGGGAAGGATGTGGGTGTTAGGGGGTAGGGCTTGAAAAGAGATTGGTTAATGGATACAAACATACAATTAGAAGAAATAAGTTCTAATCTTCCATGGTAGAGTAAGGTGACTATAGTTAACAATGCTGTATTATACATTTCATGAGGAAATCCTCATGTCCCCAAGAGGGCAGGAATGGACAGTCATAGAGGTTAAGCCAAGACTGGTTTGTCAGTGTTAGTAGGTGAACGGCAGCCATAAGAGAAGGAGAGAAAATCACAGAGCTTATGAAGCTTTAATAAATAATTCGATTAAAAATTAATTCAAATTGGGATCTTTCCATGGTTTTGCTAGTCCTGGAAGCATGCCTCCTGTTGGGGGAGATTTACTTCCCTTCCTTTGCTTTTCCTGGAAAGCCAGCTGTGTAGTGTCGAGTGACCCTTGCTGCCCCCACCAGCTGTTGCACTATCCTTAGCTTCAGCCCCTAATTAGCTGAGGGCAGGACCATCCAGGCTGCAGTCAAGGATCCAGGAAGGGTCCAGGGAAAGAACTTTTAATGAATGTTATTGTTAAATTTCATTTGACTATAAGGCTTTGGACAATGGAATTTCGGGCTAATTAAAATTTGTTAATTGAAGGTTAGTCAGAAAAGCTTTATTTTGATAATTCCAATTATGGGTATTGAAATATAAA
>NW_012139858.1:1372175-1373664 GCF_000956105.1 Propithecus coquereli
GAGACTCTGTCTCAAAAAAAAAAAAAAAAAAAGTTGGTGAAATATACCTAATATAAAATTTACCTTTTTAATCATTTTTAAATAGTTCAGTGGCTTTAAGTATATTCACACTGTCGTGCAACCATCGATCCATCTCCAGAACTTTTTTTATCTTTCTAAACTGAAACTCTATACCAATTAAACAATTACTGCCATTTCCCTTCCCCTTCCAAACCTTCAGCTCCTGGCAATCGCTGTTCTCCTTTCTGCCTCTATGAATTGGACTCTGCTAGGGACCTCGTGGACATGGAATCGTGCAGTATTTGTCCTTTTGTGAAGGGCACATTTCGCTTAGTGTAACATCCTCAAGATTCATCTATGTTGTAGTATGTGTCAGAATTTCCTTTGTTTTTAACGCTGAATAATATTCCATCATATGTATATACCACATTTTGTTTATCTACACATTCATTTATGGCAGGAGATTGCTTTTTAAAATAAATCTCTGTGTCAGCACTTACTGATACCTCTCTCTCCTTCTCTCTCTCTGTGTCTCTCTCTCCGCCCTCTTCCTCTTACCCTCCCTCCTGAAAAAAGAGAATGGAAAAACAACTGATAAAAATTACATATCTGAGCGCTGCTTCCTTGTCACTTTGTTCCAGTGTAGGGAACTAGGCAGCCATTTTATATTCATAATAGTAGGTGAGGACAGGGACAAGACAGCCAAGCTGGTTAAAGGCATGGCTCTCCCTAATCAGAATTAAGTCAGCTTTAACTAAGAACAAGAGGAACTAGAGTTTTTTATCTATAAACCTCATCTCTTTTGTTGCAAATGAGGTTGAGGAAAACAAAATAGTAGTTACTGTGACTCTGCTATGTGGCCAGCATTGTGTTTGACTTCTTCCTTATAGCAATTCTGACCCTGACTTTAGATAAAACAGCAAAAAATTAGGAGACCCTGGATTAATCTCCAAGTATCTTGAGCTCTAAACAAGTGCTCTGCGATAAAAATATGTGAGTCACAAATACAAATCGCAGATGTAATTTTCAACTTTCTACCAGCCAAATTAAGAACAGGAAAAAGAAATGGTGAAAATTAATACTTTGCTTAGCCCAGATTATTATTATTTCAACATATAATTAATGTTACATTATGAATATGATGGTTTACATTCCTTTTTCATACCAAGTCTTTGAAATCCAGTCTTTGTGTATTTTACATTGACAGCACATCTCAGTGTGGATGTGGCACATTTGAAGAGCCCCATCGCTGTGTGTGGCCTGTGCCGCCATATTGGCCTTTGCTTCCATAGACCACACTGTTCTTTCCACCGCCCCAGGGAGCATGTTTATCTGGCTCTCTGAGTTCAGTCTCTCCTTTATACTTTATGTGTCTGTAGTTCCTTAATAGAAATGCTGGCTTTTATTTTTGGAACCTCTTTACCAGTCACATACCTTCATTGAAGAATGGCTGGCTTATTACTTAGAAGCTTTTTTTCTCCTTGATTTT